>NW_026890518.1:80000-85000 GCF_963514075.1 Conger conger
CATGACAATGAGATTCCTCCCAGCCAGAGCCAGACAGCCCGGAATCTCTGTGAACATCACTCACCCCATCCCACAATCCCCTGCACACCGCCCGGCACTGACTTCAAACACACACTGCCCCCCCAGGGCATCTACCCCCCATAGACACGGCTCCCTGTGGGAGCCAATCACAGCCGGGCTTACAGGAGGTCAGAGGTCGGCGGGATTCCCACAGCACGACCTGGTCCTCAGGGGCCTCTCCTCACTGCCCTGTGACCTCTGACCCCTGAGGACACGCCCCCGGTGTCCGCCCAGTCCGTCACAGAGTAGGGCCGAGCCCCACAGGTTCAGACTCTCAGAGTCTGTGTTCCTGCTCTACTCTCCTCAAGTACAGCCAGCAGGGGGGTCTACAGCCAGCAGGAGGGTCTACAGCCAGCAGGAGGGTCTACAGCCAGCAGGAGGGTCTACAGGCAGCAGGAGGGTCTACAGGGAGCAGGAGGGTCTACAGGCAGCAGGAGGGTCTACAGGGAGCAGGAGGGTCTACAGCCAGCAGGAGGGTCTACAGGGAGCAGGAGGGTCTACAGGCAGCAGGAGGGTCTACAGCCAGCAGGAGGGTCTACAGCCAGCAGGAGGGTCTACAGGCAGCAGGAGGGTCTACAGGCAGCAGGAGGGTCTACAGGGAGCAGGGGGGTCTACAGGGAGCAGGAGGGTCTACAGGGAGCAGGGGGGTCTACAGGCAGCAGGAGGGTCTACAGGGAGCAGGAGGGTCTACAGGCAGCAGGAGGGTCTACAGGCAGCAGGAGGGTCTACAGGCAGCAGGAGGGTCTACAGGGAGCAGGGGGGTCTACAGCCAGCAGGAGGGTCTACAGGCAGCAGGAGGGTCTACAGGCAGCAGGAGGGTCTACAGGGAGCAGGGGGGTCTACAGGGAGCAGGAGGGTCTACAGGGAGCAGGGGGGTCTACAGGGAGCAGGGGGGTCTACAGGGAGCAGGAGGGTCTACAGGGAGCAGGGGGGTCTACAGGCAGCAGGAGGGTCTACAGGGAGCAGGAGGGTCTACAGGGAGCAGGGGGGTCTACAGGCAGCAGGAGGGTCTACAGGGAGCAGGGGGGTCTACAGGGAGCAGGAGGGTCTATAGGGAGCAGGGGGGTCTACAGGGAGCAGGGGGGTCTACAGGGAGCAGGAGGGTCTACAGGGAGCAGGAGGGTCTACAGGGAGCAGGGGGGTCTACAGGCAGCAGGAGGGTCTACAGGGAGCAGGGGGGTCTACAGGGAGCAGGAGGGTCTATAGGGAGCAGGGGGGTCTACAGGGAGCAGGGGGGTCTACAGGGAGCAGGAGGGTCTACAGGGAGCAGGGGGGTCTGCTGCTGCATCACTCTACAGAGCTTCTGTTACCACAGCACCAAACACCCAAGTCTCAGCTATCAGCTCATATTCTGTATCAGCCCAGCTGTACAAGAGGCCGGGGAGGGCCACGGGCATGTGCGGTTACGCACTGCTCCTCTCTGAGACACTACATTACATTACATTACATTACACTACATTACATTACACTACATTACACTACACTACACTACACTACATTACATTACATTACACTACACTACACTACACTACACTACACTACATTACATTACACTACACTACACTACATTACATTACATTACACTACACTACATTACATTACATTACACTACACTACATTACATTACATTACACTACACTACACTACACTACACTACACTACATTACACTACACTACATTACACTACACTACACTACACTACACTACATTACACTACACTACACTACACTACACTACACTACACTACACTACACTACACTACATTACATTACACTACACTACATTACACTACATTACACTACATTACATTACACTACACTACACTACACTACACTACACTACACTACATAACATTACATTACACTACATTACATTACACTACATTACACTACATTACATTACACTACATTACATTACATTACATTACATTACACTACATTACATTACATTACACTACATTACACTACACTACATTACACTACACTACACTACACTACACTACATTACACTACACTACATTACATTACATTACACTACATTACATTACATTACATTACACTACATTACACTACACTACATTACACTACACTACACTACATTACACTACACTACACTACACTACATTACATTACACTACACTACATTACATTACATTACATTGCACTACATTACACTACACTACACTACACTACACTACATTACACTACACTACACTACACTACATTACATTACACTACACTACACTACACTACATTACATTACACTACACTACACTACACTACACTACATTACATTACATTACACTACACTACACTACACTACACTACACTACATTACATTACACTACACTACACTACACTACACTACACTACATTATTGGCATTTGGCAGACGTTCTTATCCAAAGCAACATACAGTTGACTAGACTAAGCAGGAGACAATCCTCCCTTGTAGGGTTAAGGGCCTTGCTCAAGGGCCCAACGGCGGTGTGGATCTTATTGTGGCTACACCGGGATTAGAACCACCGACCTTGCGGGTCCCAGTCATATACCTTAACCACTACGCTACAGGCCGGTCATAAGAGAAACACACCTCACATCTACTGCTCCTCTCTGAGAAACACACGAGCATGCGTATGTCTACTCCATGACCTGGAGTGACTCTAAAATCTGTGGACAAGCTCAGTCACACTCCATTTGAAGAACACAGAAATCATTTGTGCAGACGTGTGATCGCTAAGTGCAAAGTTCATTCTCATCATCGCTGAGACCTTCAAACCCTGGCAGAGTCCCCACACCTCACTGCTCACACATACCCTTCACCTCAGCCTGTGCAGGAATGTCCGCGCAGGAGAGTCGATCCTGGAGACACAGCCCCTTCCCCAGATCCGGGCCCGTCCCATCTTCAGCCGGGCTGGGATGGGGGCAGCGGGAGGGGGAGAAGTTTGAGGTTGAGGCAGCAGAATTCTTGTGGGGGAGATTATGCCAAAAACAAACAACAAAAACAAGGGGACAAGCTTTTTGGAAAACGTTCTGGCTGACCTGGCAAACGCGACGGATGAGTGGTCATTTTGAGAAAGCTGTGGCCGGCCTGTAGCGTAGTGGTGAAGGTGAATGACTGGGACGCGCAAGGTCGGTGGTTCTAATCCCGGTGTAGCCACAATAAGATCCGCACAGCCGTTGGGCCCTTGAGCAAGGCCCTTAACCCTACAAGGGAGGATTGTCTCCTGCTTACTCTAATCAACTGTATGTTGCTTTGGATAAGAACGTCTGCCAAATGCCAGTAATGTAATGTAGTGTAATGTAATGTTCTGTTCTGCGCTGTTCTCATTCAGCTCTACTGCAGGAGAGAGAGATTCTAGGATTATCCAAATGTCCTATTTTCATGCATTGTTAGTGCACATTTCTAGTCTTTGATGTTCCTGTGTTGTCCAGGGTTGAGTGTTTATGAAAAATGAAATGTTGTGAGTCTGTACCTCCGCTGAGCATCCAATCAGCTCAATCTGCCTTTTGTCCTTCCACAAGTGTGTCCAATTAACATCAAGCACCTCCAAATGTGCATCCAATCAGCATCGAGCTTCGAGCAGTGACTCCGGAGAGGAGCCGACTGCAGCAGGGCTAATTCTGCTAATTCTGCTAATTCTGCTAATTCTGCTAATTCTGCTAATTCTTCCGCTCTGCTGAGAATTTCTTCAAAACCACCCTCCCACCCTCCCACCCCCCCACCCCCAGTGCAGATGAAAACAGTAAATAAACAGTGGAGAGGGATCAAGGTCACGACGGCTTCAGCATGCTGTTCTCTCCCCCCCGGCTGCTGCTCAGCCCACTCTGTCACAGTCAGCAGGACAGAGCTCACTGGAGCACTTCAGCCGGCTCATTTCAGAGTCTGGTGCTGCACTGAGGGGCTCTGTGTTCATGTCCCCGGGCTCTCCGGCTCCAGGGACAGGCCGCAGCCGGGGGTTTTCCTGCTCCAGTGCGGCTGATGACAGGCCGGAGCAGACCAGGAGAGAGCATCGCTCTCCTCACACAAACTGCCTCAACGCTGTGTCTCATCTGGCCCCGGTCTCCTATGGACACTCACCTGTCAGTCATCACCTGTCCTGGCCCCCCGGCCCCCCCACCCTAAAGAGTGCAGGTATCTGATGAGGTCAGAATGCTGTGCTGAACGCTCAGGGTGGCAGGATCAGATCACCACTCATGCTCATGAGCTCCATGCTGCAGCAGGAAAATGCTAGAACCTCCAGATTAAAGGACACTCCAACACCACACCCTGAGATACCCTGAGCATGGTGCTAACACTCCAACACCACACCCTGAGATACCCTGAGCATGGTGCTAACACTCCAACACCACACCCTGAGATACCCTTAGCATGGTGCTAACACTCCAACACCACACCCTGAGATACCCTTAGCATGGTGCTAACACTCCAACACCACACCCTGAGATACCCTGAGCATGGTGCTAACACTCCAACACCACACCCTGAGATACCCTGAGCATGGTGCTAACACTCCAACACCACACCCTGAGATACCCTTAGCATGGTGCTAACACTCCAACACCACACCCTGAGATACCCTTAGCATGGTGCTAACACTCCAACACCACACCCTGAGATACCCTTAGCATGGTGCTAACACTCCAACACCACACCCTGAGATACCCTTAGCATGGTGCTAACAGACTGGTCTTCCTTCCTGCTGATTACCTTCTTAATAACTGTAATAATTATATTTGAATAACTGTGGCGTACCAAACTCTCTCAAGGCTGCACTCAGCAGGAGCATTGATGTGGTCTCTGTTAGACACACATTAGCTCCCCTAACCTCTAACATTCTCTCTCTCTCTCTCCCTTTATCCCCCTCTCTTCCTCCCTCTCTTCCTGTCAGTCTAATCCCCGTTAGTGTAGTTCCTGTGTAAAACCCCGCAGGGCTGGTTT
>NW_026890518.1:90000-100000 GCF_963514075.1 Conger conger
TCTCTGGGCTGTTCTGGGTCTCTGGGCTGTTCTGGGTCTCTGGGCTGTTCTGGGTCTCTGGGCTGTTCTGGGTCTCAGGGCTGTTCTGGGTCTATGGGCTGTTCTGGGCTGTTCTGGGTCTCTGGGCTGTTCTGGGTCTCTGGGCTGTTCTGGGTCTATGGGCTGTTCTGGGTCTCTCGGCTGTTCTGGGTCTCTGGGTTTGGTCTCACTTTACAATAAGGTTCCATTAATTAGCATGAACTAATGCAGTTGTGAGTCAACTATTACTGAGAAGCTATTCTGTACAGCGCTGTTATTTGTTCATCATTAATTCATGAGCTACTACAATAGTTAATTTTGGAATGAAGTCAGTTAATGTATTTAATGGTTAAGTATTTATAAGTTCATGTATTCATGTATAAATAGGTTCATGTATTCATGTAGAAATATGTTCATGTATTCATGTAGAAATATGTCAGTTGTTAACAAATACATCAACTAATGAAAATTTAATGTCATGCTTAATTAATGTATTTGTTTATTCATATTAACACTATTAAACACTATATAACTAACCATTACATTAGTTAATGCCAGTTAATGAACCTGAAAGTAAAGTAGGTACCTGGAGCAGAGAGTGTGTGTGAGTGTGTGTGTGTCTGTGTGCGTATGAGTGTGTGTGTGTCTGTGTGCGTATGAGTGTGTGTGTGTCTGTGTGCGTATGAGTGTGTGTGTGTCTGTGTGCGTATGAGTGTGTGTGTGTCTGTGTGCGTATGAGTGTGTGTGTGTCTGTGTGCGTATGAGTGTGTGTGTGTCTGTGTGCGTATGAGTGTGTGTGTGTCTGTGTGCGTATGAGTGTGTGTGTGTGTGTGAGTGTGTGTGTGTGCGTATGAGTGTGTGTGTGTCTGTGTGCGTATGAGTGTGTGTGTGTCTGTGTGCGTATGAGTGTGTGTGTATCTGTGTGCGTATGAGTGTGTGTGTGTCTGTGTGCGTATGAGTGTGTGTGTGTGAGTGTGTGTGTGTGTGCGTATGAGTGTGTGTGTGTGTGCGTATGAGTGTGTGTGTCTGTGTGCGTATGAGTGTGTGTGTGTCTGTGTGCGTATGAGTGTGTGTGTGTGTGCGTGTGTGTGTGCGTATGAGAGTGTGTGTGTGTGTGTGTGAGTGTGTGTGTGTCTGTGTGCGTATGAGTGTGTGTGTGTGTCTGTGTGCGTATGAGTGTGTGTGTGTGTCTGTGTGTGCGTATGAGTGTGTGTGTGTGTGACAGACAGAGTCATCTCCTGACTGTTGTAAACAAACCATTAATCTCCTCTGTCAGGGTGATAACCCACCGAGAGTCCCCCAAGAGCCCCCCCACCCAATGCCCAACCCCCACTGACATATCAGGGAACGGGGAGCAATACTGTAAGAAAGAAGGATTTTGGAAGAGAGGGAGACAGGAGTAGACTGGGGGAGAGAGAGAGAGAGAGAGAGAGAGAGAGAGAGGGAGGGGGAGGGGAGAGGGAGAGAGAGGGGGGGAGGGGGGAGAGACAGAGAGAGAGAGGGAGGGGGAGAGGGTGAGAGAGAGAGGGGGAGGGGAGAATGGGGAGGTAAGGGAACTCAGATAGTAAGTACTGAGTCATTATTGTAAGACGTATGTTTTTGCTGTTGTGTCAGTTTACAGTGTAAAAAATGAAACATATATTATGCTAATGAACTAAGATTACATGACATGAAATGACACGTTATTTGGCTGCTGCTTCTGAAAGGTGGCATGAACTGAACTGAACTGAACTGAACTGAACTGAACTGAACTGAACTGAACTGAACTGAACTGATTCTCAGAGATGCTGGAGAGGCGCTGCGCTCCTGAGGCCGATTCCCAGTCCTAATGTCATTTTTGGAAGTTGGAGTGTGTACCAGGTGACCATGGCAACGGGGTGCTGCAGTGGCTGATGGGATGGGGGGTTCAGGGTGGAGACGGAGAGGTGGCCGATCTGCTGCTCTGTAATTACTGCAGGGTGGAGCTCCCTCGCAACCTTCATATTTAATACGGGGTTCACAATAAATATCACTCATCTGAGGTCATGTGATCATTAGGGCCTGCCAGATAGGTCATTCACTGAGCTGGTGTCTGGAAACCAATTAAATACTGCAAACTCTGCCTTGTGGTCCTTTTGGTTGGACCAGGACAGAAATTTATTTAAATCCAAAGCAATTAGGCATTTGAACTGGGTCTGGGGTCTGCTACTGAATCTTAATGTGTGTGTGCATTTGTGTGGTGTAATACGTGTGTGTTTGTGCAAGGTAGTAGAGGAAGGGCTGAGAATCAGAAACAAACAGAGCGGATGGGACATATTTCACCGGCGCAGATGCCCTGTGTTTAAGAGGCCGGACTCCTGTTTAAGGACGGACTCGGGTGTGTACCGCGGCGTTTCAGGATCCCGGATCATTAACCTGTAATTTCGCTTCCACAAGGTGCACTTATAGCGGCCGCCGACGTTGGCACGTGCTCCCTGCGCGCTAAATGACCAGGTCCGAAGTTCTATTTTTAATCTCAGTACACGTCCAAATGTTTTTCTTTTAAATAAAAAACCCCAGAAAGAACTACAGTTAGGAACTAAGAACCAGGGTATTAGAGGACACATATATACTTTCGTGTAAGGCTACAAAACTGGCCTCAACGAACATATTTTCCGTTTTGCAAAAACCAAGTAAATCTCACATTTTAAGGTTTGTTTTTTCATAAATACCCCCTTCCCCACCAGTGAGTAACGCGCGGGTCCTGACTCACAGCAATTAAAATATTCTCGTAGAAATTCCTTTCCGCCCATTTTCTACACGGAATCCAGCGACTCGGAAATATTACGGTTTGGACGGTTAAACATTTTAAGACTTTCGTATTGAGCGCACCACATTCCAGAACCGCATTGGTATAAACCACCGGAAGTCGCTCCCTGCGGGATCCCAGCAGTTAGAAGAGTTTTGACCTACTTTTATTTCTATTTTGTTCCTTTTAAAGGTGACACGGGAGAATTTTCATCCGCTGAAACACAGTTATGTATTATCTAACATCAGAATCTCTTGAAATTACAACGAGTATACAGATTTACAGCGAGACTAAATCTAAAGCAATATAAATAGGCCGAATGAATGCATCGAAGAACATACGGATCACATTAGAAACATGTCGTGCAGTCGTTTCTTTTACATTTTAAACACGCAGTCTGGTTCTCTGGTTTTTTTAAACGAGGGCAGTGATGGTAATTGTCTTCTCGATTAAATACAGGGATATTATCTTCGCTGTGATGATTTAAAAATGTTATTTGTAAGAAACAGCGTGCTAGTGAGGCTGATCTCCCTGGAATTTCGAGCGAGCGTGTTGACGTTGCAGTGGCTGCCCTAAATACAGAGTTCACGGCCCGTAGCAGAGTAATTCGCGGAAAAGCCGGTGGCGTGGCAGTTCGGCTTTGCGGGTGAGGGGAAACCGTCAGAAAGGTGATCTCCCAGGGGTGTTTCACGAGGTGATACGATGACGCGGATAGCGCAAATAACAATACATCTATACAGGATTACACGTAGGCTACAAGCATACTTTCCGTGTTCAGTTTTTTTTTCTTAGATATACAAATTAATATTATTTATGACTACAAACCAACCGCATCACAAATCCACAATGGGTGGATTTCGGTCGACCAATACATGAAACAAAAAAAAGTTATAGCGTTGTTAATTTAAATCCGACTTTACCCTCGAAGACAAGCCCGTGATAATTTTTAGCTGACGCGTTAAGAATTCGCCACGCATAGTGGCGATGAATCCGCTTGTTTGGACTGTATTGTCATGTCGGTGTATAGCTGCACCAAAAAAATGACAATGCGATGCTTGTTTTCCAAATCTGGTTATCCACCAGAAAACCCCTCGGGAGATCATTGTAACAGCGAAACAAAAGACTATGCCCACAAAATGCCATCGGCAGTCGAGTGGAAATGGCTTTTTAACAACATCCTCTAGAGGAAAGGGACGATTTAGCATCTCTGTGTGAAATGTGTGATCTACAGACCTGGATTAATTCAGTTCTAGCAAAACATACATGTTTTAGCAGAGCTAGCCAATATATATATATATATATATATATATATATATATATATATATATATATATATATATATATATTATGCAGGGTGTTAGGACAACATTTCCGTTTTATTCAGGCAAATTATTTGTCAGCCTATACCAGGGAAATATCGCCTGGAAAATAAAACAGTATTTTACAATCTAGACACCATGTAAATCATATTATTTTTAAATGAATGATAAGTAAAAATGAATGAACATTGCCCCTCGCATATCTATCTATGCTGTCTCGAGTGCCGTCTGCGACTTGGGACGATCCTGCATCTTTATTACGCCCCGACAGGGGGCAGTATTTCCTTTGCCATGTTCCACAAGCAGCGGACAGACTGTAACTGTGTGCTAGAACTGTTTGTGTAAAGGACTTGCTTTCTTAAAAATCAAACAGCAAGTACTTCTATCCTTCTACGCATTGTAAAATGCATATATTGGACGAAGATGAGAAAGTAAAATACGTTTGTGTGCACTGTTATATTTACTTTTTATATTTTTTCCAAAATAAATGTCCAATTTATTCTAATATAATGCAGTAATTGTAGTAGTTTAGTAACTTATATAAGTTTGAAATTATAGGTAGCTTGACATTGACAAGGTCTTGTCTTTAAATTAATTACATATAGGCATTAGCTTTTAATATTGGAACTGTGTAAAAAGGCAGATCATAATTTACATTTGATTTGAGTTGTGTTTAGACATTCATCAGGGTGCTGTTTAGGTTAGTTTGCTTTTTTGTGGGAATGACGTTTTTCTCATGACAATATGAACATTTACTTACATTAAACTCGGTCCATGATCAGACTAACGCATGGTTTTGGTTTGTTTGGTTTTTTCCCGGTTTGCGGTGAATAAGATGGCGATGAGCAGCTCCCCAGCGGGACTCTTAAACACGTGTGACGGAGCTGGAATCAGCACATCCCACGTCTGCTCTGTTTTTACAGGCTGTTTGAAACACACTGTTGACTGTTTTCTAAACACACAGCCTGCCGCAGGGTGGGCGAGGGAGGGGGGTGTTCAGAGTAACCCGAGACATGCCAACGTTTTCACTCCTTTCAGTTCCCCGTTGCTGCCTGAGTTTCGGCTCTGAGTTATGACGAAATAATAATAAAAACAATGACATGCAGTACCCTGTGCCCTGCATCAGCACCCTGTGCCCTGCATCAGCTCCCTGTGCCCTGCATCAGCTCCCTGTGCCCTGCATCAGCTCCCTGTGCCCTGCATCAGCTCCCTGTGCCCTGCATCAGTTCCCTGTTCCCTGCATCAGTTCCCTGTGCCCTGCATCAGCACCCTGTGCCCTGCATCGGTTCCCTGTGCCCTGCATCAGCTCCCTGTGCCCTGCATCAGTTCCCTGTGCCCTGCATCAGCTCCCTGTGCCCTGCATCAGCTCCCTGTGCCCTGCATCAGTACCCTGTGCCCTGCATCAGCTCCCTGTGCCCTGCATCAGCTCCCTGTGCCCTGCATCAGCTCCCTGTGCCCTGCATCAGCTCCGCAGAGGGCACAGAATCAGGGGGGTAGTGAGGTGAACAGGCAGACCCATGACAGAATCGGGGGGTAGTGAGGTGAACAGGCAGACCCATGACAGAATCGGGGGGTAGTGAGGTGAACAGGCAGACCCATGACAGAATCGGGGGGTAGTGAGGTGAACAGGCAGACCCATGACAGAATCGGGGGGTAGTGAGGTGATGTATGAGCCTCTCCTGGTGTGAAGGGCGAACCGCACACTGTGGGGCGATGCAGCCGGCGCCCCCAGCCCAACACACACTTCCCTCATCCACACCGCACACTGTGGGGCACCAGAACAATGAACCCAACTGCAGGACCACAGCAGTTAAAGTTAAAAGTCTTTATTAACTTAACAGTAGATCAGACAGGCGGGGGTTGAGAACCAGCAAACAGGAATAGTGTAGAGTAGGCAGTTTGTAAACGATATTCCAAGCAATGGTCCGGTATCCAGGCAAACAGAAACAACACGGTAATCCAAATAAAGGTTGTGGTCACAGGCGGAGGGTCGAAAACAAACAGGCAGAAAAACAAAATTGAAAAGCAAAATCAGAAACTGATATTCGGGTCGAAGTAGAATGAAAGAAAAATACAAAAAACAAAAGAAACATGGGAGATCAGACAGAAATAAACGCTGGAGAGTGTGGCTATAGATGAAATCAGAATGTTTGTAAACAGCTCGCTAAGATACTTCCGGGTGGCCACTCAGTCGTGTAGTGTTTGGGGCTGTGATGCCAAATGTGACCAGGCACACAGGGGACTGCGGGAGGATAACCCAGATCCAACAGTCTGTTTACAGGGCGGCCTCAGGTGCTTGGCACAGTCAATGACAGCTGGCACAGAGACGCCCGACATGAGGCGACATGGCTCAGGCAGTAAGAGCAGTCGTCTCATTGGCTCAGGCAGTAAGAGCAGTCGTCTCATTGGCTCAGGCAGTAAGAGCGGTCGTCTCATTGGCTCAGGCAGTAAGAGCGGTCGTCTCATTGGCTCAGGCAGTAAGAGCGGTCGTCTCATTGGCTCAGGCGGTAAGAGCAGTCGTCTCATTGGCTCAGGCGGTAAGAGCAGTCGTCTCATTGGCTCAGGCAGTAAGAGCAGTCGTCTCATTGGCTCAGGCAGTAAGAGCAGTCGTCTCATTGGCTCAGGCAGTAAGAGCAGTCGTCTCATTGGCTCAGGCAGTAAGAGCAGTCGTCTCATTGGCTCAGGCAGTAAGAGCAGTCGTCTCATTGGCTCAGGCAGTAAGAGCAGTCGTCTCATTGGCTCAGGCAGTAAGAGCAGTCGTCTCATTGGCTCAGGCAGTAAGAGCAGTCGTCTCATTGGCTCAGGCAGTAAGAGCAGTCGTCTCATCGGCTCAGGCAGTAAGAGCAGTCGTCTCATTGGCTCAGGCAGTAAGAGCAGTCGTCTCATTGGCTCAGGCAGTAAGAGCAGTCGTCTCATTGGCTCAGGCAGTAAGAGCAGTCGTCTGGCAGTCGGAGGGTTGCCGGTTTGATCCCCTGCCCGGGCTATGCGGAAGTGTCCCTGAGCAAGACACCTAACCCCCAAATGCTCCTGACGAGCTGGTCGGCGCCTTGCATGGCAGCCAATCACCGTTGGTGTGTGAGTGTGTGTATGAATGGGTGAATGAAAAGCATCAATTGTACAGCGCTTTGGATAAAGGCGCTATATAAATGCCAACCATTTACCATTTAGTTTCAAAGTGTCAGAAACATGACTGAAAAAACTAAACACAAAACGTTGGCTAGTAACCACCAGACACTCATCCTCGGCCGTGTAGAGAAACACTGGGATGATAACTTTACAAACATGAAACGTTAAATCCAACCTTGCCTGTTGTAAAACTGGTTAGCTAGATAGCCAATTTTGGTGGTAACTTTACAGTAATAGGTTTTCCAATAACGCTAGCTAGCTAGTTTGCACTGGTTATTCATGTTGATGATGTTGGCTAGCTAATGTTAGCTACAACATTAGAGGGGGGTGCTGACATCAAATATTAATGTTAAATTAGCTAGCATCATATAAATCATATAAACAACACAATTTCGTTCAGTTTCCATAAATTATTTTTATATTCCGCTGACTTTACGTGTTAAGACCTTGGTTAAATGACACAGAAAACACTGCCTGCTATTCACATTCCTCAACCTCATCCACCCAGAGCTAAGTTATTTGCTGTTGTGATGTCATGGTTATTTCATCTATAGCACATGACAATCTGGTAACGAGTGAGACAAACAGAGGGGTTTATATACACAGATAACTAAGGGAAAATACAATAAGGAGTGCAAAACGACAGACTGAACTGACTGACAGACTATGGTGAGCACAGAGGGTAAAAATAAACGAAAATGCTAAAGACTTGTACAAAACAGATAACAGGAAAGACAGAACAGTCCCAACATCATTGTTGAGTTCATGTTTCTAAGATAATAAAAACTGACTGAATAAAACCGCAAGATGGCGACGCCCGATTGTTAAAAACACTCTCCGCTAGTGAGAAAAGTACTTTAGGTACTTTAGATCCTTATCTGCCTCTTATTTGCAAAGCAGAGCAATAACACAGCGGGCTCCCCCATGCCACGCATGCTGACCCGAGTCTCAGACTGAGACAATAAAAGGCAGGAGATGATGGATTCAGGAGATGATGGATTCAGGAGATGATGGATTCAGGCAGAAGAGGATGGATTCAGGAGATGATGGATTCAGGAGATGATGGATTCAGGAGATGGTGGATTCAGGAGATGATGGATTCAGGAGATGATGGATTCAGGAGATGATGGATTCAGGCAGAAGAGGATGGATTCAGGAGATGATGGATTCAGGAGATGATGGATTCAGGAGATGGTGGATTCAGGAGATGATGGATTCAGGAGATGATGGATTCAGGAGATGATGGATTCAGGAGAGGATGGATTCAGGAGAGGATGGATTCAGGAGATGATGGATTCAGGAGAGGATGGATTCAGGAGATGATGGATTCAGGAGAGGATGGATTCAGGAGAGGATGGATTCAGGAGATGATGGATTCAGGAGAGGATGGATTCAGGAGATGGTGGATTCAGGAGATGATGGATTCAGGAGATGGTGGATTCAGGAGATGATGGATTCAGGAGATGATGGATTCAGGAGATGATGGATTCAGGAGAGGATGGATTCAGGAGATGATGGATTCAGGAGATGGTGGATTCAGGAGATGATGGATTCAGGAGATGGTGGATTCAGGAGATGATGGATTCAGGAGATGGTGGAAAAAGACATTGTTAGTTCACTCTTCTTGCACGTCTGGCCAACATATTTCCGGTTTGGTGGAAATATAAGTTTGTTTTGCTAATTATTCGATGCAGTCACATTTACGGAACCATATATCCCACCTGGTTATGAAGCTACGACTGTTTTCTGAGTAGAAGTTTCTTTTGTAATCCGTTCATCCATTTTCAAGAAAACTATGTTTCTGCCGGGAAAACATGCCTAAGCAAATGCTGTTTTGAACTACTTGTTGTTGTTGTTGCGTAAATGCATTGCTTGGTCATTTAAACTAATGTAAAACTAATAGAGACTAATACTAGTAGAATTAAACTAATGTAAAACATGGCATGCTTCTTGTACAGGTAAGGTGTAATGTGTCATATTCAGGTGACAGACAGTTTAGGAATGTTACTGAGTTTGCATAGCAGAATGAATACTCAGATGTGCGTAAAACATCAAGTGAGTGTTTGCATTGGACTTGCTATAGATAAAACCATAATTTTATTGCCTTTTATCGGGGCTCTGGTTAACCTAATTTTAAATGAGAGGCAGGTTTGTTAGGCTGAGTGAACCTTTTTGGAGAGCTTGGGCCTGCTTTATATAACATATTGTCATATGTGAATAAAACATTTTATTCATTTTATTTACATTTTGTATTAAAAAATCTGGTTTAATAGAAAAGTAAGCTTTTCTGATGTCCATGTGTCTGGACAAAAAGATATACAGATGTTTCTTATTTGGAGAGTTTTGGGGACACTTGAGGACATCTGAGTACAGTTTTGGGAAAACGTATGTGGAATTTGAATGCCTGAATGTGGATCTTTCCCAAATCTGGTACACACATTGAGATCAAGTTCGTGCACAAATATAGTAATTCTGGGTTGGTCCTTGACTTAAAAATGTAGATAATCAGTGTGAAACTATAAATATAATGACTAGGGGCTTTGTAATTGTTTTTTATATTTTTTTGTATCTTTTGTGTATACTGTATGCACATGCTCTAACATAAATCTGTTCTGTTGTTCTCTCAGACTCCTGAATGGTACAAGGCTCTGATTTCATTTAAGTCTTCAACCATGTGTGTGCAGTAAATACTTTTCGAGATATTGACCTTTTATAGTACAAATTAGGCTGAAATTACCTTCTAGGGCAGGGGTGGCTAACCCTTGGTCCT
>NW_026890518.1:107500-117500 GCF_963514075.1 Conger conger
GGGATGTGGTGATGTGGGGGTGTGGGGGTGTGGTGATGTGGGGGTGTGGGGGTGTGGGGATGTGGGGGTGTGGTGTGTGGTGGTGTGTGGTGGTGTGGGGGTGTGGTCATGTGGGGGTGTGGTCATGTGGGGATGTGGTGATGTGGTGTGGTGATGTGGTCATGTGGTGGATGTGGGGGTGTGGGGATGTGGTGATGTGGGGATGTGGGGGTGTGGGGATGTGGGGGTGTGGTCATGTGGGGATGTGGTGATGTGGTGTGGTCATGTGGTGATGTGGTGGATGTGGGGGTGTGGGGATGTGGTGATGTGGGGGTGTGGGGATGTGGGGGTGTGGGGGTGTGGGGATGTGGGGGTGTGGTGATGTGGGGGTGTGGGGATGTGGGGGTGTGGGGATGTGGTGATGTGGTCATGTGGGGATGTGGTGATGTGGTGATGTGGTGTGGGGATGTGGTGATGTGGGGGTGTGGGGGTGTGGTGATGTGGGGGTGTGGGGGTGTGGGGATGTGGGGGTGTGGTGTGTGGTGGTGTGTGGTGGTGTGGGGGTGTGGTCATGTGGGGGTGTGGTCATGTGGGGATGTGGTGATGTGGTGTGGTGATGTGGTCATGTGGTGGATGTGGGGGTGTGGGGATGTGGTGATGTGGTGATGTGGGGATGTGGGGGTGTGGGGATGTGGGGGTGTGGTCATGTGGGGATGTGGTGATGTGGTGTGGTCATGTGGTGATGTGGTGGATGTGGGGATGTGGTGATGTGGTGATGTGGTGATGTGGTGATGTGGTGATGTGGGGGTGTGGGGATGTGGGGGTGTGGGGGTGTGGGGATGTGGGGGTGTGGGGATGTGGGGGTGTGGTGGATGTGGTGATGTGGGGGTGTGGTCATGTGGGGATGTGGTCATGTGGTGTGGTCATGTGGTCATGTGGTGGATGTGGGGGTGTGGGGATGTGGTGTGTGGTGGTGTGGGGATTTGGGGATGTGGGGGTGTGATCATGTGGGGATGTGGTCATGTGGTCATGTGGGGATGTGGTCATGTGGTCATGTGGTGGATGTGGTGATGTGGTCATGTGGTGGATGTGGTGATGTGGTGATGTGGGGATGTGGTGATGTGGTGTGGGGATGTGGGGATGTGGTCATGTGGGCATGTGGGGATGTGGTCATGTGGTGGATGTGGGGGTGTGGGGATGTAGGGATGTGGGGGTGTGGTGTGTGGTGGATGTGGGGATGTGGTCATGTGGTGGTGTGGGGATGTGGGGATGTGGGGATGTGGTGGTGTGGGGATGGTGTGGGGATGTGGTGGTGTGGGGGTGTGGGGGTGTGGGGATGTGGGGATGTGGTGGTGTGGTGTGTGGTGGATGTGGGGATGTGGTCATGTGGTGGATGTGGGGATGTGGTGATGTGGGGGTGTGGGGTGTGGTGGTGTGGGGATGTGGGGATGTGGGGATGGTGTGGGGATGTGGTGGTGTGGGGATGTGGTGGTGTGGGGATGTGGGGATATGAGGATGTGGGAATGTGAGGATGTGGGGGTGTGGGAGTGCGGGGATGGTGTGGGGGATGTGGGGATGTGGGGATGGTGTGGGGGGTGTGGTGGTGTGGGGATGTGGGGATGTGGGGGTGTGTGTGGGGATGTGGTGGTGTGGGGATGTGGTGTGTGGGGGTGTGGGGATGGTGTGGGGGGTGTGGTGGTGTGGGGATGTGGGGATGTGGGGGTGTGTGTGGGGATGCGGTGGTGTGGGGATGTGGTGTGTGGGGTGTGGGGGTGTGGGGGTGTGAGGATGTGGTGTGTGGGGGTGTGGGGTGTGGTGGTGTGGGGATGTGGGGATGTGGGGATGTGGTGTGTGGGGGTGTGGGGGATGTGGTGTGTGGGGTGTGGGGGTGTGGGGGATGTGGTGTGTGGGGGTGTGGGGGATGTGGTGTGTGGGGTGTGGGGGTGTGGGGGATGTGGTGTGTGGGGGTGTGGGGATGTGGGGATGTGGTGTGTGGGGATGTGGGGGTGTGGGGATGTGGTGTGTGGGGGTGTGGGGATGTGGGGGATGTGGGGATGTGGGGATGGTGTGGGGATGTGGTGTGTGGGGATGTGGTGTGTGGGGATGTGGTGTGTGGGGATGTGGGGGTGTGGGGATGTGGTGTGTGGGGATGTGGGGGTGTGGGGGTGTGGTGTGTGGGGATGTGGGGGTGTGGGGGTGTGGTGGTGTGGGGATGTGGGGGTGTGGGGTGTGGTGTGTGGGGGTGTGGGGATGTGGTGTGTGGGGATGTGGGGGTGTGGTGGTGTGGGGATGTGGGGGATGTGGTGTGTGGGGTGTGGGGGTGTGGTGGTGTGGGGGTGTGGTGTGTGGTGGTGTGGGGGTGTGGTGTGTGGGGGTGTGGGGGATGTGGTGTGTGGGGATGTGGGGTATGTGGGGTATGTGGGGGATGTGGGGTGTGGGGATGTGAGGGTGTGGGGGATGTGGTGTGTGGGGATGTGGGGGATGTGGGGGATGTGGGGGTGTGGGGGTGTGGTGTGTGGGGGTGTGGGGGATGTGGTGTGTGGGGATGTGAGGGATGTGGTGTGTGGGGATGTGGGGGTGTGGTGGTGTGGGGATGTGGTGTGTGGGGGTGTGGGGGATGTGGGGGGTGTGGGGGATGTGGTGTGTGGGGATGTGGGGGATGTGGTGTGTGGGGATGTGGGGTGTGGGGGTGTGGAGCCCCCGTTCGTCTCACTCTGACTCTGAACACTGAGTGGGGCGACTGGGCCGAACTCTGAGTGGTGGAGATGAACAGGGGGGCGGGACACTGATTTGGGGCGCAAGTTCACACCTTGTTTTTTCGGGGAGACCCTCTTTTCTCTGAACGGCCCTGCGCTGTGAGGAGTGATGGCGGGTCTCGGCGGGGCGGCCCGCGTAATAAACGAGGCTTTAATAGGGCGGTGGCGGAACAGAGTGCGGAGTCCATATTTCACCCTGTTCCCCGTCTCCCACTTCCTCCCCCCGCCCCCGCCCCCGCAGCTGGATGGGAGCTCAGAGAAAGGGAAGAGAAATGAGCCTGCGCCCCCCCCGCCCCCCCCCGGCCCCCCCCTCGCGCTGCGGCCCAACAAAAGCATCTGTTTCCAGACTGACCCAGGCCCTCCACCAGCCTGCACAGGCCTGCAGCCCTCCGGCGGGGCCCATTGTGGCCCCGCTCCATCCATCTTGGCCGGTGAAAGGGGAGCGACAGCCCCTCACGCAGCTGGCTGCTGAATGGAGCGCCTGGAGGGGCGGGGCCTCACACAAACACCTCGCGTCACACAGCAACCAGGGCCCTGCATCCTCAACTTACACACAGGGGGCAGCCCACAGTGCACACTACTAGTGCACACTATTCCCTGCAGGAGAGATGGCACAAGCCAGGTTGCACACTTACTAGTGCACACTACTACAAACAACATTGCACACTAACTAGCGCACACTACAGCAAACAACAGTGCACACTAACTAGCGCACACTACAGCCTACAGGAAAGGCAGGAGGAGAGATGATAAATCCAGTGCGGTGTTCCGTTGGTGAAAACACAAGAAAGAGAAACATACCTCACACAACCCTCATTTACAAATGTTCCATAAAATAAGTATACTGTTATATTTTTAACTTCTTTAAAATCTGTTTTTAATAAGGGGAGACTGACGTTGCCATGCCAACAGGAGTGGGCTCAGATGATTGACAGGGCCCCACAGCTCCAGGTCAGCTCCAGGATGGGTTTGAGTGACAGCATGGCACACTGCTGCTTCTCCCAGACCTCTTGAGTGACAGGCCAAATGTTCATCAGCAGCTTCACAGCAGAAAGCAGGACCTGCTTCTTCAGCTCCGTCACCGCCACTGAGAGACTCAGCCACTCCGCCACTGAGAGACTCAGCCACTCCGCCACTGAGAGACTCAGCCACTGAGAGACTCCGCCACTGAGAGACTCAGCCACTCAGCCACTGAGAGACTCAGCCACTCAGCCACTGAGAGACTCAGCCACTCAGCCACTGAGAGACTCAGCCACTCAGCCACTGAGAGACTCAGCCACTCCGCCACTGAGAGACTCAGCCACTCAGCCACTGAGAGACTCAGCCACTCAGCCACTGAGAGACTCAGCCACTCAGCCACTGAGAGACTCAGCCACTCCGCCACTGAGAGACTCAGCCACTGAGAGACTCAGCCACTCCGCCACTGAGAGACTCAGCCACTCAGCCACTGAGAGACTCAGCCACTCAGCCACTGAGAGACTCAGCCACTCAGCCACTGAGAGACTCAGCCACTCAGCCACTGAGAGACTCAAGCACAGGAGCGTATCACATATTCAAGGCATTCAAGATATTTTAGATATTCAAGATATTCAATTTCAAGTCAGCAGCTGCATGCTTCCATGCTATGAATGAATGGACATCCCAAACAATGTGGTGGCTATCACAGCCCTAATGTTGTTCCACCAGCACGAATAGGCATTTTCACTCTGTAAACACATTATGAACTTGAATAATCATAAAGATGAGCACACGCACACACTCATACACATACACTCAAACACCCACACACATACACACACACACTCATGCATGCACACACGCACACACATACACTCATACACACACACGCACACACACACTCATACATGCACACAGGCACACACATACACTCATACACACGCGCGCGCGCGCGCACACACACACACACACACACACACACACACACACACACACACACACACACACACACACACACACACACACACACACACACACACACACACACACGCATAGTGCTGGACTATGGCCCAGACAGAGTGTGTGTGGATCAGACAGAGTGTGTGTGGGATCAGACAGAGTGTGTGTGGATCAGACATAGTGTGTGTGGGATCAGACATAGTGTGTGTGGGATCAGACAGAGTGTGTGTGGATCAGACAGAGTGTGTGTGGATCAGACAGAGTGTGTGTGGGATCAGACAGAGTGTGTGTGGATCAGACAGAGTGTGTGTGGGATCAGACAGAGTGTGTGTGGGATCAGACAGAGTGTGTGTGGATCAGACAGAGTGTGTGGGATCAGACAGAGTGTGTGTGGATCAGACAGAGTGTGTGTGTGGATCAGACAGAGTGTGTGTGGGATCAGACGTAGTGTGTGTGGGATCAGACATGCATTCAAGGTTAGCTCACATTTGCCAAACTTTTTTCTGGTCGCCACAAACGTTAGCTGACACTTTGAGGTAGCACATGGTGAACAAAGATGGCTGCCAGACAGGGCAGATGCCAAGAGAAGGAGACTGGCTGTTGTAATGCCCTTTAATAATGTTATAATGTGCTTTAATCAATGCAATATTTGTTCTTACCTTATTTTAAAAAAAACCCCAGGTGAGCAGCTAATCACCATTGATAGACCCAAGTCACATCGAATTGTGTTAAAAGACATTAGTGGCAAATTAAAGAGAATGTTATTTAAAATTGTTTAAAATTGTTCAGCAGTGAGTGTTTGCTGCCTTGAGCCCACGTCAGGTTGAAGGGGCTAGCGTAGCAAGGCTGCGATTAGCATTCAGGCTTAGTCCTTCATCCTCTCACCCTTTTGTGGGGCTGGGCTCTGAATGCACCAGAGCGGGGGGAGGGGGGGGGTGATTCTAATCAGACCATGAAAAGAACATGATCTAACTGTGTTCTCTCCACTTAAATCTACACCCAGACCTCCTTTCTCTCTTCTCGCCTTTCTCCAAACAATGCAGCCGCCCAATTTAAAAAAAGAAAGAAAAAGAGAAGAAAGCTTGAATGCAGGAAAGAGAGAGAGGGAGAGAATAAGAGAGAGAGAGGGGAAATAAAGGGGGAAGAAAGTGGAGGACTTGCAACAGACATAAAAATTCCGGTAGTTGTTTAAGTTGTTTGGTGCTTTGATGAGCATGACAGGAAGGCCTGAATGGGCCTCAGCTCGGAGCTCTGTCTCAGGCCCCTGACTCAGCCTGTGACAGGCTAAATGGGCCTCAGCTCGGAGCTCTGTCTCAGGCCCCTGACTCAGCCTGTGACAGGCTGAATGGGCCTCAGCTCGGAGCTCTGTCTCAGGCCCCTGAATCAGGCTGCCGAAGGCTGAATGGGCCTGAGCTCGGAGCTCTGCCTCAGGCCCCTGTGTCAGGCTGCCACAGGCCACACACCCATATACCTACAGCCCCACCCCCTAGACAGACTATCCTGAGTACAGACCCACAGACTATCCTGAGTACAGACCCACAGACTATCCTGAGTACAGACCCACAGACTATCCTGAGTACAGACCCACAGACTATCCTGAGTACAGACCCACAGACTATCCTGAGTACAGACCCACAGACTATCCTGAGTACAGACCCACAGACTATCCTGAGTACAGACCCACAGACTATCCTGAGTACAGACCCACAGACTATCCTGAGTACAGACCCACAGACGATCCTGAGTACAGACCCACAGACTATCCTGAGTACAGACCCACAGACTATCCTGAGTACAGACCCACAGACTATCCTGAGCACAGACCCACAGACTATCCTGAGTACAGACCCACAGACTATCCTGAGTACAGACCCACAGACTATCCTGAGTACAGACCCACAGACTATCCTGAGTACAGACCCACAGACTATCCTGAGTACAGACCCACAGACTATCCTGAGTACAGACCCACAGACTATCCTGAGTACAGACCCACAGACAATCCTGAGTAATGTGTCTTTTTAACCACATGATCCTGTGAAGCACACAGCCCAGCCCGTTGTGTAATGGCCACCCCTGAGCTTATAGCGCTAGCACTTTCATCAACGTGAAATCTGACGATGCCCTCAATCCAGTGACTACCACAATCCAGCCCCGGGTCCGGCTTATTTCCCTTCCTTTGGTAAAACCAGGAAGGTTTGGGACCAGCAGGATAATTATAATCTTGACAGCTTTGTATTTTATAAGAGCCCCGTTAAAACGCTGTAATCCACAAGCTTTCATTCTGCGCACTTATCCTCCTCTGATCAGCTCATTCCAAAACTGATTATCCAACTTCAAATACAGTGCTCAGCGTAAATGAGTACACCCCCTTCGAAAAGTAACATTTTAAACAATATCTCAATGAACACAAAAACAATTTCCAAAATGTTGACAAGACTAAGTTTTATTTAACATCTGTTTAACTTATAACATGAAAGTAAGGTTAATAATATAACTTAGAGAATAAAATTTTCAGTTTTACTCAAATTAGTCTAATTATTCATTACACAGGTGTCCAGCAGACTGTTGACTATAAAAGGGTGTTACTTCCCTTCCCATTTCATGTTGTTGCAATGGCACCACATGAAGAGAAATGTCGAGAGACCTGAGAAAGAAAAGAATTTCTTTACACCGCAAAGGTGAAGGCTACAAGAAGATCAGCAAAGCTTTACTTATCAGTCAGAATACTATAGCAAAAGTGATACAAAAATTTAAAAAAGATGGAACTGCAACCATCTCACAGAGATGTCCAGGCTGTCCATGGAAGTTACCACCTCGACAGCAGTGTCTTCTGATGAGAAGGGTCGAAGAAAATCAGCATGCAAGTTCACTGCAGTTATCTAAGGAAGCAGAAAGCCAAACTGGGGTGACTATTTCTCGTGACACAATACGGCCTACACTGCAGAGGAATGGCATGCGTGGGTGCCGTCCATGAAGGAAGCCTCTCCTAAAGCCCAGGCACAAAAAAGCCCACCTAGAGTTTGCCAGGGCCCATGCTGACAAAGATGAAGACTACTGGGACTCTATACTCTGGAGTGATGAGACCAAGATAAATGTTTTTGGAACTGATGGCTTCAAAACTGTATGGCGTCGCAAAGGTGAGGAATACAAAGAAAAATGCATGGTGCCTACAGTGAAACATGGTGGTGGCAGTGTCCTTATGTGGGGTTGCATGAGTGCTGCTGGTGTCGGGGAGCTGCATTTCATTCATGGCATCATGAATTCACAGATGTATTGCTCTATACTGAAAGAGAAGATGCTACCATCACTCCATGCCCTTGGTCGTCATGCACTTTTCCAACATGACAATGATCCTAAACACACATCTAAGGCCACTGTTGGAGTTCTGAAGAAGAACAGGGTGAAAGTGATTCAGTGGCCAAGTATGTCTCCTGATCTGAACCCAATTGAACACCTGTGGGGAATTCTGAAGAGACATGTTGAGCATCACTCTCCATCCAGCATCCAGTCTCTAAAAGAGGTCATTCTTGAAGAATGGAAAAAGATCGATGTAGCAAAATGTTGTCAACTTGTTCATTCCATGCCTAGAAGACTTGGTGCTGTCATTAAAAATCATGGGGGCCATACAAAGTACTAGATGTAGTAGTTTTTGTTGTGGGGTGTAGTCATTTTTGCATCGCCATTATTTGAGTAAAACTGAAAAATGTGGAATCTAAGTTATATTATTATTATATTATTATTATTAAGTTAAACAGATGTTATATTAAACTTGGTCTTGTCAACATTTTGGAAATTGTTTTTGTGTTCATTGAGATATTGTTTAAAATGTTACTTTTCAGAGGGGGTGTACTCATTTACACCGAGCACTGTATGCTGCTCAACTCACAATGAGGCTCCAGCCGCATAGAGAGTACAGGAGTGAGACAGCCTCTCTGTCACACATATAGAGCACAGGACAGCCTCTCTGTCACACATATAGAGCACAGGACAGCCTCTCTGTCACACATATAGAGCACAGGACAGCCTCTCTGTCACACATATAGAGTACAGGACAGCCTCTCTGTCACACATATAGAGTACAGGAGTGAGACAGCCTCTCTGTCACACATATAGAGCACAGGACAGCCTCTCTGTCACACATATAGAGTACAGGAGTGAGACAGCCTCTCTGTCACACATATAGAGCACAGGAGTGAGACAGCCTCTCTGTCACACATATAGAGCACAGGACAGCCTCTCTGTCACACATATAGAGCACAGGAGTGAGACAGCCTCTCTGTCACACATATAGAGCACAGGACAGCCTCTCTCTGTCACACATATAGAGTACAGGACAGCCTCTCTCTGTCACACATATAGAGCACAGGACAGCCTCTCTACTGTCACACCTACAACACAGCCATTAAATACAGTATTACAGCTCTACTTATGAATAATCAGCCATGACTGTAACAATTTATGATCTCTATTGCTCAACTCTTAATAATAACTGTACAATCTCTGACATTTTCTGAACAAATTATTAATTCTGTACAAATAAGTAATTATAACTCATCTCTCATTAAACAATTTCTAATCACTTCTGAACCTATTATTAATCACGACCATAGCAATTCTTAGCCACTTATTTAACTAAAATGATGTTATTCCTAATTGCACTGCACCTTGAAGAACCAGAAATGTGTTTCTAAAGCACAAAGCATCCAGACGCACAGCAAACATCTCACCTGCAGGGGGTACCAACAGGTAGGTCCCAACATTCGCCAACAACACTGACAGGCAGCAACACACTTACAGTTGAAGTAGAAAAATTGTAAGATGACCAATTTAGCCGCTATTAATAATATGACAATAATTTTGTTTAAATATGGCAATCACATCTGTTGCCTTTCAAGTGATTGTCAATGAATTATATCTTGCAGGGAGTAGCCTAATGCTTACCCAAACGTCTTACCTACATGTGGAATTCTCCAAACGTGGCTCATTGCAGTGATGGGTTTAATGTCCAATCAGGCTGTCACTGTGCAGATGTGAGATAGACAGAAGTTTTAGTAGAAGTTTTAACTTCCTTGAGTCTTTTAAGTTCCGCGGTCAGGTTCTTCGCCGACATTACATAGAAAGATGTTCGATTTAGCAAGGGACGACAGGAAAACCAGTTCAGCTACGCTAACCTGTTCACTTTTTTTAAACGTTTGATAGATAGTAGAGCACCCGGCCTAAGGCTCTTATTAGGCTCGTTACTTCTTTGAATGTGAGACGTTTACATGCACAACGTGTGTGTGTGTGCATGTGTGTGTGTGTGTGTGTGTGCATGTGTGTGAGTGTGTGTGTGCGCATGTGTGTGT
>NW_026890518.1:120000-180000 GCF_963514075.1 Conger conger
GTGTGGGAGTGTTAGAGAGTGTGGGGTCTTTAGAGAGTGTGGGAGTGTTAGAGAGTGTGGGGTCTTTAGAGAGTGTGGGAGCATTAGAGAGTGTGGGGTCTTTAGAGAGTGTGGGGACTTTAGAGAGTGTGGGGTCTTTAGAGAGTGTGGGGACTTTAGAGAGTGTGGGAGTGTTAGAGAGTGTGGGGTCTTTAGAGAGTGTGGGGACTTTAGAGAGTGTGGGGTCTTTAGAGAGTGTGGGAGTGTTAGAGAGTGTGGGGTCTTTAGAGAGTGTGGGAGCATTAGAGAGTGTGGGGTCTTTAGAGAGTGTGGGGACTTTAGAGAGTGTGGGGTCTTTAGAGAGTGTGGGAGCATTAGAGAGTGTGGGAGCATTAGAGAGTGTGGGGTCTTTAGAGAGTGTGGGGACTTTAGAGAGTGTGGGGTCTTTAGAGAGTGTGGGGACTTTAGAGAGTGTGGGAGTATTAGAGAGTGTGGGGACTTTAGAGAGTGTGGGGTCTTTAGAGAGTGTGGGGACTTTAGAGAGTGTGGGGACTTTAGAGAGTGTGGGGTCTTTAGAGAGTGTGGGAGCATTAGAGAGTGTGGGGTCTTTAGAGAGTGTGGGGACTTTAGAGAGTGTGGGGTCTTTAGAGAGTGTGGGGACTTTAGAGAGTGTGGGGTCTTTAGAGAGTGTGGGGACTTTAGAGAGTGTGGGGTCTTTAGAGAGTGTGGGAGTGTTAGAGTGTGGGGTCTTTAGAGAGTGTGGGAGCATTAGAGAGTGTGGGGTCTTTAGAGAGTGTGGGGTCTTTAGAGAGTGTGGGGACTTTAGAGAGTGTGGGAGCATTAGAGAGTGTGGGGTCTTTAGAGAGTGTGGGAGTGTTAGAGTGTGGGGTCTTTAGAGAGTGTGGGAGCATTAGAGAGTGTGGGGTCTTTAGAGAGTGTGGGGTCTTTAGAGAGTGTGGGGACTTTAGAGAGTGTGGGGTCTTTAGAGAGTGTGGGGACTTTAGAGAGTGTGGGGACTTTAGAGAGTGTGGGGACTTTAGAGAGTGTGGGGTCTTTAGAGAGTGTGGGGTCTTTAGAGAGTGTGGGAGCATTAGAGAGTGTGGGGTCTTTAGAGAGTGTGGGGTCTTTAGAGAGTGTGGGAGTATTAGAGAGTGTGGGGACTTTAGAGAGTGTGGGGTCTTTAGAGAGTGTGGGGACTTTAGAGAGTGTGGGGACTTTAGAGAGTGTGGGGTCTTTAGAGAGTGTGGGAGCATTAGAGAGTGTGGGGTCTTTAGAGAGTGTGGGGACTTTAGAGAGTGTGGGGTCTTTAGAGAGTGTGGGGACTTTAGAGAGTGTGGGGTCTTTAGAGAGTGTGGGGACTTTAGAGAGTGTGGGGTCTTTAGAGAGTGTGGGAGTGTTAGAGTGTGGGGTCTTTAGAGAGTGTGGGAGCATTAGAGAGTGTGGGGTCTTTAGAGAGTGTGGGGTCTTTAGAGAGTGTGGGGACTTTAGAGAGTGTGGGAGCATTAGAGAGTGTGGGGTCTTTAGAGAGTGTGGGAGTGTTAGAGTGTGGGGTCTTTAGAGAGTGTGGGAGCATTAGAGAGTGTGGGGTCTTTAGAGAGTGTGGGGTCTTTAGAGAGTGTGGGGACTTTAGAGAGTGTGGGGTCTTTAGAGAGTGTGGGGACTTTAGAGAGTGTGGGGACTTTAGAGAATGTGGGGACTTTAGAGAGTGTGGGGTCTTTAGAGAGTGTGGGGTCTTTAGAGAGTGTGGGGACTTTAGAGAGTGTGGGGTCTTTAGAGAGTGTGGGGACTTTAGAGAGTGTGGGGTCTTTAGAGAGTGTGGGGTCTTTAGAGAGTGTGGGGTCTTTAGAGAGTGTGGGGACTTTAGAGAGTGTGGGGTCTTGTGTGGGGTCTTTAGAGAGTGTGGGGTCTTTAGAGAGTGTGGGGTCTTTAGAGAGTGTGGGGTCTTTAGAGAGTGTGGGGTCTTTAGAGAGTGTGGGGACTTTAGAGAGTGTGGGGTCTTTAGAGAGTGTGGGGACTTTAGAGAGTGTGGGGTCTTTAGAGAGTGTGGGGTCTTTAGAGAGTGTGGGGTCTTTAGAGAGTGTGGGAGTATTAGAGAGTGTGGGGTCTTTAGAGAGTGTGGGGTCTTTAGAGAGTGTGGGGACTTTAGAGAGTGTGGGGTCTTTAGAGAGTGTGGGGTCTTTAGAGAGTGTGGGGACTTTAGAGAGTGTGGGGACTTTAGAGAGTGTGGGGTCTTTAGAGAGTGTGGGGACTTTAGAGAGTGTGGGGTCTTTAGAGAGTGTGGGGTCTTTAGAGAGTGTGGGGTCTTTAGAGAGTGTGGGAGCATTAGAGAGTGTGGGGTCTTTAGAGAGTGTGGGGTCTTTAGAGAGTGTGGGGACTTTAGAGAGTGTGGGGACTTTAGAGAGTGTGGGAGCATTAGAGAGTGTGGGAGCATTAGAGAGTGTGAGGTCTTTAGAGAGTGTGGGGTCTTTAGAGAGTGTGGGGTCTTTAGAGAGTGTGGGAGCATTAGAGAGTGTGGGGTCTTTAGAGAGTGTGGGGTCTTTAGAGAGTGTGGGGTCTTTAGAGAGTGTGGGAGCATTAGAGAGTGTGGGGTCTTTAGAGAGTGTGGGGACTTTAGAGAGTGTGCGGTCTTTAGAGAGTGTGCGGTCTTTAGAGAGTGTGGGGACTTTAGAGAGTGTGGGGTCTTTAGAGAGTGTGGGGACTTTAGAGAGTGTGGGGTCTTTAGAGAGTGTGGGGACTTTAGAGAGTGTGGGGTCTTTAGAGAGTGTGGGGTCTTTAGAGAGTGTGGGGACTTTAGAGAGTGTGGGGTCTTTAGAGAGTGTGGGGTCTTTAGAGAGTGTGGGAGCATTAGAGAGTGTGGGGTCTTTAGAGAGTGTGGGGTCTTTAGAGAGTGTGGGGACTTTAGAGAGTGTGGGAGCATTAGAGAGTGTGGGAGCATTAGAGAGTGTGGGGTCTTTAGAGAGTGTGGGGTCTTTAGAGAGTGTGGGGTCTTTAGAGAGTGTGGGAGCATTAGAGAGTGTGGGGTCTTTAGAGAGTGTGGGGTCTTTAGAGAGTGTGGGGTCTTTAGAGAGTGTGGGGTCTTTAGAGAGTGTGGGGTCTTTAGAGAGTGTGGGGTCTTTAGAGAGTGTGGGGACTTTAGAGAGTGTGGGGTCTTTAGAGAGTGTGGGGACTTTAGAGAGTGTGGGGTCTTTAGAGAGTGTGGGGTCTTTAGAGAGTGTGGGGTCTTTAGAGAGTGTGGGGACTTTAGAGAGTGTGGGGTCTTTAGAGAGTGTGGGGTCTTTAGAGAGTGTGGGGTCTTTAGAGAGTGTGGGGTCTTTAGAGAGTGTGGGGACTTTAGAGAGTGTGGGGTCTTTAGAGAGTGTGGGGTCTTTAGAGAGTGTGGGGTCTTTAGAGAGTGTGGGGACTTTAGAGAGTGTGGGGTCTTTAGAGAGTGTGGGGACTTTAGAGAGTGTGGGGACTTTAGAGAGTGTGGGGTCTTGTGTGGGGACTTTAGAGAGTGTGGGGACTTTAGAGAGTGTGGGGTCTTTAGAGAGTGTGGGGTCTTTAGAGAGTGTGGGGTCTTTAGAGAGTGTGGGGTCTTGTGTGGGGACTTTAGAGAGTGTGGGGTCTTTAGAGAGTGTGGGGTCTTTAGAGAGTGTGGGGACTTTAGAGAGTGTGGGGTCTTTAGAGAATGTGGGAGCATTAGAGAGTGTGGGGTCTTTAGAGAGTGTGGGGTCTTTAGAGAGTGTGGGAGCATTAGAGAGTGTGGGGTCTTTAGAGAGTGTGGGGACTTTAGAGAGTGTGGGGACTTTAGAGAGTGTGGGGACTTTAGAGAGTGTGGGGTCTTTAGAGAGTGTGGGGTCTTTAGAGAGTGTGGGGACTTTAGAGAGTGTGGGGTCTTTAGAGAGTGTGGGGACTTTAGAGAGTGTGGGGTCTTTAGAGAGTGTGGGGTCTTTAGAGAGTGTGGGGACTTTAGAGAGTGTGGGGTCTTTAGAGAGTGTGGGGTCTTTAGAGAGTGTGGGGTCTTTAGAGAGTGTAGGGTCTTTAGAGAGTGTGGGGTCTTTAGAGAGTGTGGGGTCTTTAGAGAGTGTGGGGACTTTAGAGAGTGTGGGGTCTTTAGAGAGTGTGGGGTCTTTAGAGAGTGTGGGGACTTTAGAGAGTGTGGGGTCTTTAGAGAGTGTGGGGTCTTGTGTGGGGACTTTAGAGAGTGTGGGGACTTTAGAGAGTGTGGGGACTTTAGAGAGTGTGGGGTCTTTAGAGAGTGTGGGGTCTTTAGAGAGTGTGGGGTCTTTAGAGAGTGTGGGGTCTTGTGTGGGGACTTTAGAGAGTGTGGGGACTTTAGAGAGTGTGGGGTCTTTAGAGAGTGTGGGGACTTTAGAGAGTGTGGGGACTTTAGAGAGTGTGGGGACTTTAGAGAGTGTGGGGACTTTAGAGAGTGTGGGGTCTTTAGAGAGTGTGGGGTCTTTAGAGAGTGTGGGGTCTTTAGAGAGTGTGGGGACTTTAGAGAGTGTGGGGTCTTTAGAGAGTGTGGGGTCTTTAGAGAGTGTGGGGACTTTAGAGAGTGTGGGGACTTTAGAGAGTGTGGGGTCTTTAGAGAGTGTGGGGTCTTTAGAGAGTGTGGGGACTTTAGAGAGTGTGGGGACTTTAGAGAGTGTGGGGTCTTTAGAGAGTGTGGGAGCATTAGAGAGTGTGGGGTCTTGTGTGGGGTCTTTAGAGAGTGTGGGGTCTTTAGAGAGTGTGGGGACTTTAGAGAGTGTGGGGTCTTTAGAGAGTGTGGGGTCTTTAGAGAGTGTGGGGACTTTAGAGAGTGTGGGGACTTTAGAGAGTGTGGGGTCTTTAGAGAGTGTGGGGTCTTTAGAGAGTGTGGGGACTTTAGAGAGTGTGGGGACTTTAGAGAGTGTGGGGTCTTTAGAGAGTGTGGGAGCATTAGAGAGTGTGGGGTCTTGTGTGGGGTCTTTAGAGAGTGTGGGGTCTTTAGAGAGTGTGGGGACTTTAGAGAGTGTGGGGTCTTTAGAGAGTGTGGGGTCTTTAGAGAGTGTGGGGTCTTTAGAGAGTGTGGGGTCTTTAGAGAGTGTGGGGACTTTAGAGAGTGTGGGGACTTTAGAGAGTGTGGGGTCTTTAGAGAGTGTGGGGTCTTTAGAGAGTGTGGGGACTTTAGAGAGTGTGGGGTCTTTAGAGAGTGTGGGGACTTTAGAGAGTGTGGGGTCTTTAGAGAGTGTGGGGACTTTAGAGAGTTCGGGAACATTGCTGGGAGCATGCTGTGAGGAATACTTCCAATAAATAATTTTCAGTTCAAGAAGAAGAAAAATAAATTTGCTGTAGTTATTTGAATTTTCCTGATGTAGGCCTGTATTAAGCAAATGAATAAATGTGATTTCACACGTAATAATCACAATAATAGTCTGAGCAGATCTTTCACAGCTCTTTGAGACTTTGAAGTTGCAATCCCAAAGATTCTCATTGAAATGTGGATGGATTGTGGTCTGTATTTCAGCAAGTCAAGCAGGGAAATTGGAATAAGGGCTATTCTATTAAAAGTACTCATTTTGGCTCAGTAATAAATATTTGCTTACTCTTTTGGAAAAACATAAATTGAGAAGATGGAGAGAACGTTAATGAGTCTGGCAGGCGTAGGGGCAGAAAATGTTCCGTAATGAAGCCCAGCTCACGAGGAGAAGAGCACTGCGGATCAGCTCAAATGATACCTCCCAGGTCAGCTGATGCTCATATTTTGTATGTTTATCTCCTAATTGTGCCTGGCTCTGAAAATACACTTGCACTACAGATTCACTTCTTTGGCTTGCGTTGCATGTTTTGGGCAGAGAAGCTCCCCCACCCAGAGCCTCAGACATATTGCACATTAGATAATAAGGAACGCTCCGCCAATCTGCACAGATTACTCACTCCTGTCAGACTCCCTCTCACACACAGCTGAAAAGCTTTTTCAAAATGCGTTTTACTTTTTCGATGATCGTTGAAGAAAAAACTTTTTCTACAAAATGGTGTACAAAAGGCATAAACAACTGAGAGTACAAGACTTGGAAATAATAATTTATTGTTAAAGCACAAGTGAACATAATGCCTTCTGTTCTGTTATGACCGGCCCCCTTTGGCTAGGGACGTAACAGTTCTCATTGCATTACATTACATTACATGGCATTTGGCAGACGCTCTTATCCAGAGCGACGTATAAGAAAGTGCATACCCATAACCAGGGATAAGTGCGCTGAAAGACCCTAGAGGGAAGTACAATTGCAACTGCTACCTGTACAACAAAGATAAGGACCAGGGCCTATTTGTCTTAATTTTTTTATTTTTCTTATTTTGTTATTACATTTTTTTTACAAACCGCCAAACTAAAACATACTGATACACAGAACGTAAATCACAGAAAGACAACAAGAGGTGCTGCTTGAAGAGGTTCTACAGTTCTGACCTCAACAGGGAGTTTGTTCCAACACCGTGGAGCCAGAACAGACAATAGTCGTGAGCGTGAGGTGGAAGTTCGGAGAGGGGGAGGTGCCAAGCGGCCTGTGGAGGCTGAACGAAGAGGTCTGGCAGGGGTGTAGGGTCTGATGATTTTTTGGAGGTAAGCTGGGGAAGACCCCTTAACTGCTTGGAAGGCTAGCACCAATGTTTTGAATTTGATGCGAGCCATGACAGGCAGCCAGTGGAGGGAAGTAAGCAGGGGGGTGACATGTGAGTATTTGGGAAGGTTGAAGACCAGACGAGCTGCTGCATTCTGGATGAGTTGCAGGGGTCTGATGGCGGATGCTGGGAGGCCAGCCAAGAGGGAATTGCAGTAGTCCAGGCGGGAGAGAACCATCGCTTGGACCAGGAGCTGGGTCGAGTAGGGGGTGAGAAAGGGGCGGATTCTCCGTATGTTGTATAGGAAGAACCTGCAAGACCGGGTCACCGCCGCAATGTTCTCGGAAAGGGACAGTCTGCTGTCCATCACCACGCCGAGGTTCCTTGCACTGGGTGACGGCGTGAGTGTGGTATCCCCGAGGGAAATGGAGAGATCCAGATGGGGAGAGGTATTAGCAGGGATGAATATCATTTCAGTTTTACCTGGGTTGAGCTTTAGATCGTGGTTGTCCATCCAGCTCTGGATGTCCCTCAGGCAAGCAGAGATACGGGCAGAAACCTGTGTATCAGATGGTGGGAACGAGATGAAGAGTTGGGTATCATCTGCATAGCAGTGGTAGGATAGACCATGTGCAGTGATGAACAGGGCCGAGGGAGCGAGTGTAAAGAGAAAAAAGAAGCGGGCCTAGGACTGAGCCCTGGGGAACTCCTGTGGCGAGGGGCCGAGGTGTCGATACCGAACCAGCCCAGGCAACCTGGAAGGAGCGACCAGAGAGGTAGGACTCAATCCAGTCCAGGGCTGTGCCACAGATGCCCGTTGCTGACAGGGAGGACAGGAGGATGGAGTGATCCACAGTGTCGAAGGCAGCAGAGAGATCAAGCAGAATGAGGACAGAGGAGAGGGAGGCTGCTTGTGCGGCATGGAGTGACTCACTGACGGAGAGGAGCGTGGTCTCTGTCGAGTGGCCTGATCTGAAGCCAGACTGATGGGGGTCTAGCAGGTTGTTGTTAGAAAAGAAAGAAGAAAGTTGACTAGAAGCGGCTCGTTCTATGGTTTTAGATAGAAAAGGAAGAAGAGATACCGGGCGGTAGTTCTGGATGATGGAGGGATCCAGAGTAGGCTTTTTTAGCAGCGGAGTGATCTGGGCCCTCTTGGAGGATGATGGAAAACAGTCAGAAGACAGGGAGGAGTTGACAAGGGAGGTGACAAATGGGAGAATGTCTGGTGTGATAGTCTGGAGAAGAGAAGAGGGGATAGGGTCAAGGGCACAGGTTGTAGGGTGGTGGGAGAGCAGGAGTTGAGAAACATCAGAGTCTGTAAGGGGTGAGAAAGTGGAAAAGGAAGGGATTCCCATCTCCTTTTGCTCGATGAAAGACACTCAGAAAGGCTAAGCCAATCAGTTGCACCTGGGTTTCAATAAAAATATTCAGATTAAATCAATTAACCAATTAAATTAAACACTGGTGCTCGGAAAGGGCCACTCATTCATGTAGGGCACAGTCTGGTCCACACAGTACAGGAGGGTCATTGTTCTTGGGAAAAGAAGATACTTTCCTACTTCATTGATATTAAAACTTTATGCACAGATTTCACACATACAGCTGAACTAAATAAACTGGGCTTTCTGTGGAGAATTTCTATTTTAAAAATCAATTTAGTCACGCACTCTGCTTCATCTGTGTGTGTGAACCTGGACCTCAGCATTGGTGTGGTTTGTGTGTCGTGGTTCTTCATTATAACTTCAGTTTGGCTGAAATACAGACAGTCAGAGGAACGGCCTCCTCACCCCGCCCCCCCCCCCCCCCCCCCTCTCTCTCTTTTCTGTGAAACAGAGTGAAACAGAGAGTGGGTCTGCAGCTGGTCCCCTGAGCTGCGCGCTGGAAGCCTCTGCGTGCCGTTATGCTCTCCCTGCATCATTGTTCATTTCTCCCACCATTCAGGACCCAAGTGTCTCCTTTCAGTTTGGGGATTCAGGACCTGTTGCCTGGTAACTAATAAAGGGGAAATGGCTGACTGTATGAGGGAAGATGTGCCGCGGCCGACCCTGCACAAAGGGCCGGGATAAAGGCTGTTGATACAAGTTAATGATGCTCATTCAAAAAAACATTAATGGCTTTCTCCATGGTGCGCTAAAACACCATAGAGAGCTGAAAGGGGCGTGTCTCCATGGTGTACTGAGAACCATAGAGACCCCAAAAGAGAGGGATACTTTTGCAATGCACCTTTAAACGTTTGTGTGTTTTTGTTCTTTGGGAAACCACACAATGCAAATAGCCAGGAGAATGAGGCACCTTCCTGATGCCAGCACTTCTCTCACATTGTCCAGAGCTCTGTTCCACAACACAAACAACACAAACGCCCTGTTCCACAATGCAAACAACACAAACTCTCTGTTTCACAACACAAACGCCCTGTTCCACAATGCGAACAACACAAGCGCTCTGTTCCACAACACAAACAACACAAACTCTCTGTTCCACAATGCAAACAACACAAACGCCCTGTTCCACAATGTGAACAACACAAACGCTCTGTTCCACAACACAAACAACACAAACTCTCTGTTCCACAATGCAAACAACACAAACGCCCTGTTCCACAATGCAAACAACACAAAGCCCGGGTCCACAATGCAAACAACACAAACGCCCTGTTCCACAATGCAAACAACACAAATGCCCTGTTCCACAATGCAAACAACACAAACTCTCTGTTCCACAACACAAACAACACAAACGCCCTGTCCCACAATGCAAACAACACAAACGCCCTGTTCCACAATGCAAACAACACAAAGCCCGGGTCCACAATGCAAACAACACAAACGCCCTGTTCCACAATGCAAACAACACAAATGCCCTGTTCCACAATGCAAACAACACAAACTCTCTGTTCCACAACACAAACAACACAAACGCCCTGTCCCACAATGCAAACAACACAAACTCTCTGTTCCACAATACAAACAACACAAACTCTCTGTTCCACAACACAAACAACACAAAAGTGCAACTGGGATGACAGCAAATACTGTGTTTACTAAACAATTTAAAGCACATAAAGGTATAGACATTAAACACACAGACTGACACAAATATACACATTAAACACACATATACACACAAAAATGCTAAACTATGCAACACTTACTTATATCATAATTACTTTTGCAAACAATTACAGCAACAATTACTAATCACCTCTTTCTGATCCCCAAGAGTTTCTCTTGAAACTGGAAAACAATTGTTTCATAAAAATGCCCCTACAGATTGGATCAGTACGCTAACCTCTCTGAAATCTCTACACTCCTTAATTTTCTCACAACAGAATACTCCTGCTAAAAGGCATTATTAACCACGGTTACAATATATGTGTGTACGCATACCTTTCATTATTTTATAATAAGCATGACGTAGTTATGATCATATTACATGTTCAGTGTCTGCTGTGCTGTGAATTTACTCAAGCTCACCTTGATGGTGTCGGGAAAGAATACATTGTATTATTACTATGATTAATATTTGTATTCATAATAATTGGATATTTCATATAATATTATAATAATCATCATCATCATATGAATGACGATGAGGAACATGTTTTCAGTCAACTGCGATGGGTTCGCGTGTCTTCAGCATTTTAATAGATAAAGTAATACATGTGATTATATTTTCAAGGGATGAACTATGCGATATCACATCTCAATAAAGGGGCTTGCAGAGAATCAAGAGGTGTATGGCTGTACGAGTGTGTGTGTGTGTGTGTGTGTGTGTGTGTGTGTGTGTGTGTGTGTATGGCTGAACAGATCTGGAACTTTTTTAAAACCTGTGCATTTCAATGGCCAATATGTACGTTTCCCGTTCGTTGGCGCGCGCTGCTTCTAAGCGAGGCGGACATGGCGATACTCCGGTCACTCCGAGCAGAATAAAAGGAATCAAAGGATTTTCCCTTAAATGGACTAATTTTCTCCTTGAATTATGAAAGTAGCGGCGCGAGGTAACAGTCTGTGCTGCGCACCCGAGAGGCTTAATACCTAAACCCTTCCACGTGGCTCCACTAGTCGCGGCAATTAGAGCTCATTACAGCCTCATAAAGACTCTCATTTGTGGGATTACTTAAGAGACAATGAAATTTTATCGTGCAGATTTTTTGGGGGGGGAAAGAAATACTAATAATAATACAGTAAGTCGGACAGTGTGTGATGTGGGCGCGCGCCGCGCATCATTCCGCCTCGCGTGCTCCTCCAGTCCAGTGGCTCGCGCGTTTATCCGCCGCGTGCGCTTTATTACTGCAATTACCAGGAGCGTGACAGACGCGTGTGTTTTTTACACATTTATCCCGGTTTAAAGTCCAATCGCATTTATTCCGTTTTAAAGTCAAATCGCGTTTTCCTTTACAATCAAGGAGCCAATGTGCGCGATTTTAAATCAGCGCCGCAGCAGGTGATCAGTCGGTTGAATCACCAACAGTAGAATTGCCTATCCACCCAGTGAAGCTGTTCAAATAATTTGCCATATCATTTTCTGGTTAAATTATGGTCAAAGGGAAAGGACAAATATAATTCGCGTCGTAAAATAACATATTTATGTATTGAAAATGATTTTTGGGCTCGCTGGCAATCTCATTATAATAGTATGTTTGACTAGTTGAAAAGGTTTGTTAACCTTTACACGTAGGGCCTATGGGCCTACATCGGCGTATTATAGAAACGACACTTTGTCTTCGCAAAGGTGTGGAAAGTGTTGATTCACTGCGACCTCCGCTCCAACTGCCACGCATATGACGGCGAGGGCTGCACAAACAAACCACCTATTCTTCTTCGTCTCTTTTCAACAGGCTCTGGGTATCACAGGGCTTCACGGTCTGTCTGGAAGGTAAGAGCTCTTATTCCTCTGATGAAAGTGGAAGCCAAGCCGGCCGCTGACCCTGTGGAGATCAATCCCGCTAATTATCGTCACAAGACGAGGGATTAGCGCATTGCTGGAATAGCTGCGTGTTTACCCAGCACAGCCCCGCCATAATAAACACTTTCTAATTGAATCCTAATCGCGATCAAATGGCGAGTAACCACACTCACCAGCGATTTATAAACCCTTAATTACTGGACCTGAAATCTTTACCAAACCAATGTGCAGTATGATTACACAGTAATTATATCTAGTGCGAACAGTCACTTTTATATTTAACACACGCTCACTCGGGATATTAAAATATGCAGAATTTCAATAATTAAAAGGAAACTACAACTTTGTGACGTCGTGTACTACTCCTGCTGAATCGAGACATTTAGGCATATGCAGAACACTTTAATTTGTCTGATGTAAACACCAAATATTCCAATATAGAATTTGTTTTAAAACGATAAATTGAAGGGAGGACCAACATTAATGAAAAATGCTTAATTTGTTCTTGGTTATTTTGGTTAAATTGTAATTTATGTAAAAACGAGACCTTTGCCATTGTATACCTAATATATGCTTGCAGTTTTTAAAAAAATTAAAAATGTAACAATTATTTCATATTTTTCTTCTCTGAACATGAATTATTTTCACTGAAGTCAATCATTTTCAAAATAGTTCTGAAGACTTATGGTGAGGTGTAGGCTTTGGATTTTAACAGATCGTGTAAAGCTTTTTAATAATTGTATTAATATTTTTTAGATTCAGATGAAACGATATGATATGAATGTTTGTTCTCCTATAGATATGAGACTGTTGAGAATGTTGACTCAGGGCTTTTTGCATTCATTCATTTTTTCAGCCTGTAATTTTCAATCACTATGGTAACAGGTTATGCCATGAAAGCGTTAAAACTCAAGGCTCTGTCTGTATAACCTATTTTAAGATGCCTTTTAAGTGTCCTTTTAAGTGTCCTTTTCACAAGTACACATCGGACCAAATGCATGATAGTTTCTCATTCTAAAAATGTGCTCAGAGAAAAAAAACTCAGAGAAACTTTGAGAGAATCTTCACTTGCTCTGGAGGAGGTATCATTGTATAGGCTACTTCTACAAAAGTACTAGTACTCAGAGATGCTCTTATTGTTGAACAGCATTTGTAATTTAACTTCTGCTCATAAAAAAACCTGCTACGGACATGTTATTTCAGTGACGACTAAAAGCATGCTAGCTAATGGCATTGTTGCCATCGTTGCACAATTTCTGAGGCTTAAAACAAACACGGCGTTTTGTCGCCTGCGCTGGAGCAGGCAAAAACTGCCAAAAAGTTTAACGTTTTACAAGAAACATTTTTTTTTGCAATGCCTGTGTCTACATAGATGACTTCCTTTCGAGGGGTTCCAATAAATCTCTTGTCTGATTATTTATTGAGTGAATATTTCTGAGGAAGACAGTGAAAACAACATTGACAACACAATCGAGGGCATTTTCAGTGACATCACCCCATTATATATCGGTGAGCATCGAAATACAGTCTCATAATATTGTATTATCCAGCCTGCCTAAGGAAAAGTAGCCAGCCTGCTTTTGAATGAGAAATAGCGTGTGGAATTATGCAATGTGTTTGAGTTTGGTTTGGCATTATTGTGATTATTGTTCTTATTTTTCATGATCTTCTTCACCTGTTGCTGTTTAATAAGCAAAATGCTGGATTTTACACCTCATAAAACCCAAAATATTATTTTTCCATGTGTCCTTTTGGTAAACTACCTAGACATATGTTAGAAAAAACAATGCAGATTGCTAATATTTGGTGTTATTGTCCTCACATTTGAATGGGGATCTGTCCAGTGTTTTGACTTGCCTCCATTGTGTTTCTCCAAGTGCACATGCCACAGCTACAATAATCAATCTGTATCCGGTCAAAAACAGAAATCTTTTTCACTGAGAGAAAAAAACTTCAACTTTCAGTGTGTTTGAGTTTATTTATTTATTACTCCTTTGTTTCAGCGATATTTGGAGTAATTCTGACTGGAAACAGTAATTCTGGAAAGCAAACCCGTAAGGTTTACCTTTCAGAAGAGACCAAGAGTATGTCTGTAGTCAGGCCACGATATGAATAAAAACGGATTGATGGCTAAATAAAATTAAGAAAAAGAAAGAAAGAAAGCAGCACGCGCGCTGCTTATAAAGCTGTTTCTTGGTGCCGTTGTGCAGCCGTATGCCAGGGGCTTAAGAAGAATAAACGGAGAGTTTTCATTGGAAGTTCTTTGAGGTGTCACGTGCCCCGGGTCAGCGGCGGAGCAGGGCGCGCACGTGGGTGAGTGACGTCGGGACCAGCCCTCTCCGGGACCGTCAGACATAAGCACCTTCCGAGCCCCGGGGGCTTCAGACCAGAACCGGCCGCATCTCCGGAGCAAACTGACCGCCCCAGCGCACCACCGCAGCCATGTCCCGGTCCTTCTATGTCGACTCGCTTATCATCAAAGACACGGCGCGACCGGCGCCCGTGAACGAGCATAGCGCGCCCGATTTCCTCCTCCCGCTCGGCATGCACTCCTCAGGGGTGATGGGCGTTGCGGCGCCGGCGTGTCCCGCCCGGAAGAGCGGCACTTTCTGCGTCTGCCCGCTCTGCGTCACCTCGCACCTGCACCCCCCCAGAAGCGCCATCCCGCTGCTGAAGCCCCAATTCCCTGGCGCGGAACCGCAGTACTGTCACAGGCTCGGGCACCCGCAGAGCCCGGCGCTCACGCACCCGGGACACGCACCTGTCTGCACGCCCACTTACAGCGTCACAGACCCGAGGAGGTACCACTGCCTCTCCATAGGTAAGGGGGAATTCGTGCTGGAACCACCTGTTCCTGTGCGACAACATTACTTTTCGTCGTTTGCCTTTGTTTTCACGAGGGTTAACTCATTGATCATGTTTTATTGTTGTGGGGTTATTTTCTCAAAATACTTTAAGGACAAGACACTAAATGGCCGCTTTCACTGCGTACGTGAGCTTGAATGGTGCTGGAAAGTTCAGCTGAAAGTTGTCAAAAAGCTAAATAATGCAATGCAGTGTTTGTATTGGCGACGGGGAAATGTTCAGTCTCACAGAACGACGTATTCTCTTCACAAACAGGCTCTTCGGAGAACAGTCACATGCAAAACGGCAAGAGGATGCGCACGGCGTTCACCAGCACGCAGCTCCTGGAGCTGGAGCGGGAGTTCTCCTCAAATATGTACCTGTCGCGACTGAGGAGGATCGAGATCGCGACATACTTAAGCCTGTCGGAGAAGCAGGTCAAGATCTGGTTCCAGAACCGCCGGGTCAAGCACAAGAAGGAAGGTAAAGGCGCGCAGAGGAACGCGCACAGCGGGTGCAAGTGCGCCAGCGGACACGCGTACTACCCCAGGTCCGAAGACGAGGAGTCTCTGTCTCCCGCATCAGCAACGGAAGAGAAAGAGATTTCTCCCATCTGAGGGGGCTTACACACCGGTTGGCCACGTCCAGTAGCACTTAGTGTCCCGTACAGACTGTCTTTAAGCCACTAACGTTTGGGCCGGAAATAAAAAATTGTATTAATATTCCAGTATATGCAAACCGTGTTTGGGGTGGAGGGCGGGTTTGTGTTCGTCGGCCCGTGGCGTTCACCGCTCCTTGTTTTATGGTGTTTGCAATAAAAATGTGAAGATATTTTCCCGTTTTTTCTCGAAATATGTCTACAGTGAAACTATTGTGAAAGATTCTGGGGGAATTGTGTGGGGTTTGAATTCCACTGGCAGGTGCGATCATGGACCCCTCCAGTATATTTCTACACTGTAAACCCAGTACTGTTTATATCATGACTGCATACTGTGATTCTCCGAATTTATATGTGTATAGCACTATATGAATGTGTATATTTGTATTTATTTAAATAAAATTAAAAAAAATAGCAGCATCAAACTGCATCTGTAGATACTGTTTTCTGTGGTGTTGGCGCACATTACAAACTCCATTTCCATTTTATGGGCTGTTTTCCCAAGTTACCATTTTCCTATAAAAGGCTTGGTGTTCACTGGTGCCATTACCACCATGAACTCGAACTGTAAACTTTGCGGAAGTAGTTACATTGGTACCCCCAGTTTATACGGATTGATATCGTATGTACGTGTGATTGAATGATCATCATCATCATCACAAAGCTTTCTGTGCTCCTCTCGGGGGCCGTGTCTTCTGCAGCTCTAAGAACACAAAATCCTTTTTTGGGAGAAAAGTAATGATCTTTTCAATGTCATGGTAACCACCCCCTTTACAACCAATTTTCACTTCAGGAGTGGGAAGGGATAAAAAACAAGACTCAAATGAATTAATTATTGTCAAATTCTGTCTGTTTTAAAAGACAAGTTGGCATTGGCCGTTGCGCCGCGCGCATTGTGCCAGTTTCTATAGAAGTGGCAGGTTGACAGGGCAGCTTAGAGCGCGCGGGGCGGGCTCGTGCACTTTAATCATCGACACTGTCACTTTTAACACGCAGCCCGCGCTGCTTTGTCCGGTTCACCCTCTCCCCCTGCCGCCCTCGGCCCGCGGTGCGCACTGTGGCTGCACGCTTTAATTGACTTACAGCACAATCCGCACAAGAGCACTACAATAAATAAAGTGGATGCGAGATGGTTAGGAAGCTGGCTAAGTGGCGCTTGATTGAGTTTTTTTTTTTCTCCACACATCGGTTTATAACGACTCACGAAAAATACAACAGCGCGTGCATAAGAGGAGCCACTTCTTCAAGCCCGGGTTGTTTAGCAGTTGAGAGCAGACATTCAACTCACTCGAGTGCCTCGTTTTATTTCTAAATACTTGATTTTAAATAAGGAATAAAAAGGAATGTTCTTTACGCCACATCATCAGAGTTGAGCAACTGGCTTGGTGAATGCGGGAGCCCTTTGGTTTGTCAAATCATAACTAGCCCATGGGGAATTGCTCATTTTGCACCAATGTTTCATCAAGGTGATTTTGCCCAACAGCTCGAACCAGTGGGGCAGCTTAAAACGTTCATATTTCAAGTTCTACTTCAAGACTCGCTCGGCTTCGTACGGGCTTTAACATTTTTGACGCCGTTAAAGTCGCCAAATAGCCGGGCGCCTGTACAGCGGGATAACATAAGTCGCGTGGTCTCGTGAATTGAGAGATAAAATAAACCTATCGCACAACACACTGCCACCAAACACAAATCATTCATATTCCGACAGGGATCAAATGTAGGCTACTCAACGCATTTTGCCCACATTCTTCGTACAACTAATTTCTTGTCTTTGAGCTGCCCGTTTCCCTGAATTAAATGACATGTAAATAAACGTAACAAAAGTAAAGTAATGATCACAATAATAATAATAATAATAATAATAATAATAATAATAATAATAATAATAATAATCCCCACCGCCATAGGCATCATAATCAACAACCCATTTAAATTAATTCATGGGTGATGTATTAATTATATATAATTATATAATGAATTGCCACCGTTTATTTTATTTATATATATATATACATATATATATATATATATACACACATATACACACATATATATATATATATATAAAATCAGGTGAGCTCTCCGCGAACTTTACTAGGAAGATTTTACTACACCGACTTATTCATGCGATTATCTAATCAGCCAATTGTGTGGCAGCAGTTTATGTTCAGCTTCAGTTAATGTTCAGTTAATCCCCCATCAGAATGGGGAATAAATTTGATCTAAGTGTCTTTAACCGTGGATGGATTGTTGGTGGCAGACAGATTTTCACGCACACTAGTCTCTAGACTTTACAAAGAATGGTGCAAAAAAACCAAAAGAAAAACCAGAGAGCAGCAGTTCTGCAGACAGAACGCCTTGTTAATGAGAGACATCAGAGGAGAAGGGCCAGACTGGTCAAAACTGACAGGAAGGTGACAGTAACACAAATAACCACACATTACAACAGTTTATGCAGAAGAGCATCTCTAAACACACAACGCATCATAACTCTAAGTGGATAGGCTACAGCAGTAGAAGTCTAAAAAATAAGTGTAATAAATACCTAATAAAGGTAGGTAGGTGTATATATGAATAAATAATATGGAAAAAATAACAACAACAATGATAATAAGCTAATAATAATAATAATAGGCTAATAATAATCATAATAGTAATAGTAAAGCACATTGCATTAAACTCATTATAATTAATGAATAATGGAACAATAACAATAATGGAACGGCAGTCTAATAGGCCCACAGAACTCACTCCTCGCGCATAAAGAACTCACTCCTCGCGCCGGTAATGACCCGCCTATTCGCGGTCCCTCGTGTTAACCTAATCCAAGAGGAGTTTAATTGCAGTTTCAGTCCCGCATTGGCCGATTATGTAGCAATTCCTTCCACAAAACCACAAAAAGGGCTATACTGACTGGGCAAAGGCTTTGACATGTTGGATTGTGCTTCCAAAGACGTGTATTTAGCCGCGAGACCCCCGACCGCGTGGGGCTCGCGGGCTTTGAAGGGACAGCGCCAGGGTTTCTCCGAGCGCGAGAGACCGATTTAGTCACTGTTTCATTACGCGCTATTTGAACCTTTCAACTTCGAGTAAATTGAGGGGGCAACGCTGAAATGGGGGGATTACGTGGAAGGGGCGTTGGGAAATTAGCTAACGCTTAATTTAACTCGTCTTCCCCGGGAGTTTGGGATACATTCCTAATTGAGTGGGGAAGCAGGTGAAGATACGGTCCCATGCGGCCCCATTCAGCGCCGGAATAAATGGCCTCTTTTTATTTCCCGCTGCTGGTAATATATCATAGAGAGAAAGACACCTAATGAATATATATTGAATTTCTTATTAATCGAATTAGAGTCCACCCTCGCAGGTGTGGGAGAAAGAGACCACCGTCCCATTAAAACCGATTAACAATGGAGTTAACTGCGGCTGCGGGAATGCTCCCCTTTCAGGCGAATAAGACCTGACCCTGAGCTGTCAGGACGCTATAATGGGGCCCGGTCTCCCAGCGCCGCGTGCAGCACGCAGCTCGCTGCAACAGAGCAGCATCTCAACAACTTTTATTTCCATTATTGCTGAAAAGCCCCAACTGTTGATCCACCGCCCATTTCGTCAAAAGAACTCACGTGTCCTAATGCGCATATAAAAATATAAAAAAGAGGTTCCTATAGACGCATATCTAATGATTTAGAGGAGTTGTTTTTATTTTTTTATTTTTCCCTAAAAATAGCCACGCCGCTGTGAAAAAGATATGCAATTACTCTGAAAGTCTGAATTGAAATGATGGCTAACCTACAATGATCAAACCGGCTGCATTTGTGTTTTAAACCAGGAGAAAAACAGGGAAACTCGCGAGACCGCAGCGTTTGTGTCAAACTGCCTTTGTGCGCGCGAGGAGCGCGGAGGTGGAGGACGCTAACTGCCGAAAGGTGAGGGTATGCAAATGCCGCGATAGTAAACAGATACAATACCGGACACGCCAGCCACACAAAGACTGTAGAACTACTATAGAAACTCAGGTAATTATGCATGACAAAGGACAATTAATAAGGCCGCTTTTCAGGCCGCCGCAGCTGCTGCCCGCCGGGAGAAGCTGAAGTATGAGCGCGCGGGCAGACCCCGGGTTCCCAGCCGTTGCACGCAGACACAACCTTGGCTCCGGCTGGGTGCAGAGACACCCCCTTGTCAGTGTCCAAGAGCTTTTAAAGCTCATAAACTATTTCGGGGGTGACCAAGGCAGGGGTCTACGAGCGCGCGATGGGCGACTGTGACAAAGAGGACGAAACTGCGAATTCTGGACACGCGTCCCATCCGAGTGGCCTTTGGTGACTTAATTTACTGAGTGGTCTCGGTCATCGCAGAAAAGGTCTCTGTCTGCTTTGTCTCCCTTTTCAGAGTGAACCCTTTTTAAATCGTGTCAACCACTTTTAAACGCGCCCCTTTGTGTGGTTAGAGCGTGTCTCCTATATCACCGGCTCCAGGCCGGGCCGGGCTGAAAAGCGGGGTAACTGAATGGGGTAATGTATTATTCTACGGCTGCGCGCTCACTTACCCCAGCATCGCAGCACATTAAAAACAGCAATAAAACAAGATGGGCAAAATTAAGGTTAATGAAACATGAAGCAGAACATTTTTTTTCTTGAAAATTCAAGTAATAAGCAGTTTACTTTTTTGTCTTTCTCATTTGAAATAAATGAATAAATAAATAAATAAATAGTCTACTAGGCTGTTATTAGAATTATTATTATTATTATTATTATTATTATTATTATTATTATTATTATTATATTTTATTATTATTATTATTGTTGTTGTTGTTGTTGTTGTTGTTGTTGGTAGCACTAAAAGAAGTAAGAGTAGTAGGCAGCGCGCGTGACCCTTCGTGCAATTCAATGTTTCCGTCACTACATGCGCCTCACTCTGACAGTTTAAACTCGCTCTGCGCAACTGAACATTTGCCTTTAGGACTGCCTATTATCATAATAATGATCATAATAACAACTATTCCATAACATAAACATTTCTGTTTTTAAGAACAGATGCCCCAACGATAGCCAACCGTGAGCTGAGAATTATAACGTCCTGCGTAGTTTTGAGATTTTGAGCTTCAAAGATTCCAATGTGAATGGGCTCCAAGCAGACACGACCTTTGCATGTTTATATTTAAAAAAAGTGTTTTTGTATCAAACTTCACATATAATGTTGTGTCCTATAAAAAACAAACATATTTATAACACTAACTCATTCTGTCAGAAATGTCAGTTAGAACCTTATAATTCTCAGCTCACACCCACTTGAAAGCTTATATAGCTACAATAGTTTTCTGCTTTTATTCCAGTAGACCATGAAGACACAAACTGTTCTCCAACCACCATATTCCACCTGTCTCAAATTCCGAAGCGCACTGGCCTTCTGGGGAGGAAATGTAGTGCAGCAGATGCAGAAAAGGAGATTGCAGGCTTGATTCCCACACGAGGCACAGCCTGAATTAACCCTAACACTGCCTGAATTAGTCTGACCTGTTTCTGTAAATATTCAGATGTGTAAATAAGCTGTAGGCCTATGTTAAAGTATAACTATATATATATATATATATATATATATATATATATATATATATATATATATATAACTATGTATCTCTCTGGATAGCTATGCTAAGAGTTCTCACTCTCTGGCATAAATACGGAGTCGATGTACAAACACAAATAAGATAAGCGCTTGGCGACAAGGCCTACTTCCGTTCCTTCAACCTTCACACTCCGTCTTGACCTTAAACACACGCTCGCTTTAAAACAGCAGCGCCCTTATGAATTAGGGCTGATCGATAATTTAAAGGCCCAGATAGTCGGCCTTTGTTTCTGCCCGTCAGACGTCATGCCGGATGACAGCTTTACGTGTTTACATTGGTAATCAATCTTATTCCGCTCCGGGAGGTGGGCGGAGGTCCGCTCCGCTTGCGAAAGACGGTTAAAGTGCAAGAGGAGATTTTCGCTTCTAATAAAAACAAAGACGTAAAGTAAACCATTGCATTGACCCGACTCTTCAACAACTTTACTTACAAACAAAATGGTTCCCCTGGGGAAAAAGTAGCTCCACAGAGCAAACATGGCAAGCCAGCCTTGATAAATTATTAGCCAATTAACCATTCTGCCTCTATCACGTGGTCGCGGCCAGGTATGCGTACAGGTGCCGAGCTCCCGGTCCTCACTCTCGGTCGCCAGCCGATGTGGAGATACAGCTGCACACATGGACAGCCTCGACATGTTCTACGACGGTGGCGTGGAGCCGCAGTGTCTGCCGGAATACGGCTACAGCCCGCCCGCCTGCCTGTACGCGCGGGCCGCAGAGCAGACCGCCTGCCCCGGCAGGCCGCCGTTCGGCTGCTTCGAGGATCGGAGTAAGAGCGACTCCAGTCCCCACGGCCTGCACCCCGAGCCTGGACCCGACCTCGGTCACGGGCACGGTCACGGGTACGGGTACGGGTACGACCACCTGCGCGAGACGGGCCGCGCCGCGGCGGAAACGGCCGAGCACGCGCAGCAGCAGTACCCCTGGATGAGGAGCACGAGGACACATCCTTACCTGCCCCAAATTCCAGGTGCGCCATCAATCATTCTTATTTCCAGCAACCAGCGGCTGTGTTCGATCCGGTGTTCTCGTTTTAACATAATTAATAATCAATAAATAATTACAGTACAGGAATTATTATTTCATGATGTACTATTAATTTCGGTGTGCTTTGGGTGAATGTGTAGATTAATCGCGCGGCGGCAAGATGTTTTTATGTTGTCAGAAAGTTCAGGAAGCTCAGTTGTGGTGGCTGGGACGGAAAGATTTTATTATTAGCTATAAGTATTACTTTTTTAATCCAGTGGTAAAGCGAATCATAGCCTATGAATGAATAATGTATTGCTCCAGGAGTTTTTAGGGATGTGAAAACATGCAGTTATAGGCCTACTACATTAGTGAAATAGGCCTACATGTATTTTAATTACAGTAGAACCTTGAAACATTCACTAGTCCTACTACTACAATAACTGCTGCTAATGATAGTATTACTGATTATCATAAGAATTATTATTACGACCATTATTATTGGTATGATTATTGCATAGGCTATTATTATTATTATTATTATTATTATTATTATTATTATTATTATTATTATTATTATAATAATAATAATAATAATAATAATAATAATAATAATACCCATTCGTATTATGTGTGGGATTCATATGCCTACATACATGGGCTACTGGTTTTGAATAAATTCGCGGGTTACTTCTTCTGTGTTTCAGGCGGGTACCCGGAGGACTCGGAGGACAGTAAGCGCAGCCGCACGGCCTACAGCAGAGCGCAGCTCCTGGAGCTCGAGAAGGAGTTCCACTTCAACAAGTACATCTCGCGACCGCGCAGGTACGAGCTGGCCGCCATGTTGAGCCTAACCGAGAGGCACATCAAAATCTGGTTCCAGAACCGGCGGATGAAGTGGAAAAAGGGCCAGAATAAAAAAGCTCAGGACCCCGATGTGGAACAAAGGACGAGCAGCGGAGGGGACGATCGCAATGTAGAGAAAAACTCCCAAAAAGGAGGCCCTGTGCCTCCCGCCACAAAGGCCCATAGAGCCGACCGGCCTTGAACCAGTGCTGGGCTTGACGCCCTATCAATCAAGAAACCCTCCATCTCACAACCAGAGCCGCGCAGCAGCCATTTACACACAACACCAGCCTACATTATCCCAGTTCTCCAGCGATAAGGACTTAGAAATCAATCTAATTATGTGGAGTGAATCACTACAAAAAAAGTGCAGGTGAAATGTACTCTCTGTAACTGATTTGTCTGAAAGGCATCTGCTAGTTTACACCTCTGTAAATACTCGATGTTATTTTATTTAAAACTGATATTGTTGTTTTGTCTGCTTTTATCTTTAATTGATCAAGTGTGTTTATATTTAAACCAGTTGTGTTCAGCTGCTTATCAGGCATAGCCTATACTGCTGAGTCTATTAGAAACGAATTAATGTTTAAATATAAAAATGTAAAATGAAGACAGCTTTGTGCAGTGTCCCCTTCTTCTGGTATGTGAAATGTCAGAAAGGTACGCCGCAAAACAAGTGCCCCAAAAATGTTCAAAGAGCTCAAATCAAAATAAATAACGTTTCTAAGGAGCAACCCAACCGCACACTGGAAATTTCCCGTATAGCTATATGATATATATTTTAAAGAATATATTTCATTGGTTGATTTACGGTTCCTTTTCGTCGTTTGTGATTTGGAAACGAGCAAAATAATGCAAAAATATATGTAGCCGACTACAAATCAGCAGGCTATAAGCTTTCACTGTTTTTAAGATTTTAAACACAACATTTGTTGTTTGCATATTTAATTTGTTTCAGAAGTGAATGAGATACGTGTCATGTATAGGCCAGGCCAAGCCGGTCTGTTTAAATAAATAGTTTTATTTATTAATGTGGAAAATGCAGCTTATAATTACAATTTAAATACGTTTTCTAATAGTATATATTGGTTCAGTGTCCAGATAATGTCTCAGCCGGGCCAAAAACTAAATCTATAGGCTATGTCCGCACTATAAATAAAACCATAATTAATTGTGGTACTGACAGCTACCTACTTCAGGTAGGTATGTACCTACTGACATATAATAAAGTCGCCTGTATTATGCATAATGTGACGCAGGAAGGCTTTATGCATCGCCCATATGCATTTCGCTGAAAACGTACTGAAGATGAATTTTCATACAAAGAAAACCTGTTAAGCGATTTCGTGTTAAGGGTGAAATTAAATTGCTCTTCGTTAGAACTAATCATTTTATGGACAACAACGCACGATTAATGAATACAGATGTTAAATGGTCACGCTTAACTGATAATGTTATAGGCTACGTTATTCGCAGCTGTTGGCTAAACGCCGATATGGTTTGCTCCAAACATCTTCAGCACGGTTCTTTAAAATGCCTATTTAAGGGCTTTACAAAATGTAAATATGATCAATGCTGTGCAATTTGCGTATTGCTATTATTATTTTTTTCCGTTGACGTCCACCTAAGTACAAAGGGTAGCCTATGCATAAATTAATTAGTAAGCATTACAGTAACCTTTGTCCGGTCTTGCTTGCTTAAATGAGCCCATAATATGTTTTAAATTGCCACATTTATACTGATAACTTCAACCACACGCAGTGTCAATAACTGAAACAATGCATTCGATATATCATAATAAAAGTGGTACAAACGGAGCTGAGAATGAATAGTTAAACAGCCTACTTGAACATTGACATAATAGTTGGAATCGTTGGATAACTGATTGAAAGCACAGAGCTTATTTCATTTAAATAATTATTATAAAATGTCATATTAAAAGTTATTAGTCTATTATTTCTAATCGTTTTTCTTGTGTTGGTCAATTGTTTATTGCTTAGAACTGTTAGCCTACTTTAGTTTTCCATTTTGAGCTGACCTGGTTTCACTTTGAAAAGTAGCTTTTTATGGTCTACACAATAGTTTTATCTAATGCACCTGTCAAGTCGTTATCTAGGGGGAATGAATAGAAAAGTTTACCAAAGATTTATCAACAAGTAGGCTAGTCATTGATTTTAGATATGATTTCATTGGTTTTGGTGTATTGTTGTAAAATCTCTCTTATTGCATATTTCCACAATTACATCATCCATCATAAGCGGACCTGAGGGTTAGTCTCTGGACAAAATATAAAATAAAATATGAATCATAAGCTATTTACTCGGCAAACACCCAGAACAAGTCTGACTTATAAGGCCCACGAGTTTGTGCAAATAGTGACGTGACGTGCTGCCTCCGCTGACCAGTGCAATTGTCTGTCGCTCAGCAACTGAGAAAAACACACATCAACACAATCTGAGCCGGTCCACTACATCTCACCTGAACGCGCGAGCACTTCTTCACCTGCTTTACATCATGACGTAAAACCTGACATATCCTAAATATCGCCTGTTCCTAAAACAGTAAATTTGTGACGTATGAAAGCTGCACTGGATTCACCCAAATGGACTGAGATGGAAATGAATGGGGCCAGCAATTTGAATCGTTTGAATCGAACGGTCATGACTGTTTTCTTTTGGATCTTTTGGACCTATCAATCAATCAATCAATCAATCAAGCAATCAATCAATCAATCAAATCATTCTGTTTGGAATAGCACCGCTGGAATTCAGTTCATCCGACACAGACCTGCTGCACGAGAGAAAGGGCGTCAGTACCGCGGAGAGTTCTCAAGGCAAGGGTCACCAAAAGAACTCTCTGCCCGCGTGAGCGTTCTCTTCCTCGTTTTAGTATCTGAAACGCAAATAGCGGTGACGTAGTTTTGTGGAAGTCTCTAGCCCTGCCCCCAGAACGCACGAATGACCAGCTCTCTGCATAAAATTTATCAACGTTATCAGGTTATGTTCACTTGAATCAGCAGCCTATGCAACACAAATCAAAAGCCACTATGTGTGTGGACCTGTGACAGGATACCCAGCAGCAGAGTCGACAGACGAGGGCAGATAATTTATAAAGAAGTGCAGGTAATTACAGTGCAAAAATCAGGACGCACCAAAATAAGAAAAACAAAAACTGTACAAAAACAAAGGAAATAGGCATAAGTTGCCAGGCTATGTCCAAAGACCCGAGACAGACTTTACCACTGGACCGTAACTTCTCACTTGGCAATGTTCCCCATACAGAGGCCATGGGGCCTAATACAGCCTAAGGCTAGCTGTAGCCCCACCCACTGGACAACGCCAACTCTACCAATATTACATCAATGAAATAACGGATAGTTCTTACAGAATAATTAACAAAATAATTAAGCCCAAAACAAACAAACATATTAAACACTTTTCATGCAGGCCACACAGTGTAGATAATATTTCTAATTTCCATTAAAACACCCCTGTCTACGTGGTTTAGTCCACCTGTAGCCTGTGAAACACCCCTACTTCCACGTAGTGGTACGGCCACGCGGTTTCCCAAGTGAACCAGGTAGTGTACGCATAATTGAATGGTTGACATTACATTACATTATTGGCATTTGGCAGACACTCTTATCCAGAGCGACATACAGTTGATTAGACTAAGCAGGAGACAATCCTCCCCTGGAGCAATGCAGGGTTAAGGGCCTTGCTCAAGGGCCCAACGGCTGTTCAGATCTTATCGTGGCTACACCGGGGATCGAGCCACCGACCTTGCGTGTCCCGGTCATTCATCTTAACCACTACGCTACAGGCTGCCCTACAAAGCCCCCTCCTTAAAAGCCGCTTTGCGCTCCTCAGTCCACTCGACCTTATTGGCTGGCATTTGCAGGTCAGTTCTGTCAGCACAACAGCCTTTGCTGAGAAGTTAGGAATAAAAGGCCCATACTACCCCAGCAGTCTGAAAAAGGAGCGTAGCTGCTTCTTAGTGGTGGGCCTGTCTGCAGACATGATCGCCTCCACCTTCCCCACTTCAGCGACGACACCTCGACCCAACACATAGCCAAGGTATGAGGTCTCTTCCTTGGCCAAGGCACATTTATTGGGGTGGATGGTCAGGCCCGCCTCCTTTATCAAGGAGAGGACATGCTGCAGGTGCAGCACATGCTCCTCCCAGCTGGAACTATGGATGACAATATCATGCAGGTATGCTGCAGCAAAGGCTGAGAACTCTGCCCATGAGCCTCTGGAAAGTTGCCGGTGCTCCATGCAAGCCAAAAGGTAAGACGGTGAAGTGTAAGTGTCCAAACAGGGTCCTAAAGGCAGTTTTCTCCTTGCTGTCATTTGCCAGTGGCACCTGCCAATAGCCCTTGCACAAATCCAGTGTGCTCAGGAACTTTGCCCCTTGGCATGGGGTAAGGGTCAAACTTAGCCTGGGCATTAACCCTTCTAAAGTAAATAGTAAATGGTTGGCATTTGAATAGCGCCTTTATCTAAAGCGCTGTACAATTGATGCTTCTCCATTCCCCCATTCATACACACACTCACACACCGATGGTGATTGGCTGCCATGCAAGGCGCCAACCAGCTCGTCAGGAGCATTTAGGTGTCTTGCTCAGGGACACTTCGACACAGCCCGGGCGGGGGATTGAACCGGCAACCCTCTGACTGCCAGACGACTGCTCTTACTGCCTGAGCCATGTTGCCCCAAAGACCAGGCAGAATCGGAGGCTACCATCCTTCTTAGGGAAAAGGATGATGGGGCTGCTCCACTTGCCGTAGGAAGGCTCAGTCACCCCAAGCTGTGGCATCATGTCCAGCTCTTCCTTAAGGACAGGCAGCAGCCATTCTGGAACCTGGTACGATGGCTATCTCACTGGCTGTTGATCCTTGAGCACAATCCAATGCTCCACTTGCCCTGTTCATCCTGGTAGCTCCATGAAGAGATAAGGAGTGGTTCTGATCCATTTAATCCCTAATAGATCATAGGCCTGCCTAAGGGTGCTACTCATAAAGTTGGGACCCTTATCTGTCAGCACCTCCCATGGCACCCCCACTCTAGAGAAGAGCTGAAGCATGGCTGTGGCTACTTGTCTGGCTGTGACCTTTCTCAGAGGGAAGGCTTCAGGATATATTGTGGCATAGTCACATATAAGATAAACCTATTCCTACTACATCTACCCCAATCCTCTCAAAGGGGGTGTCCACCACTGGCAAGGGAATCAAAGGGGGTGTCCACCACTGGCAAGGGAATCTACCTTCTGACAGCTGGCACTGGGGACAGGACTTGCAAAGACTTCCTCAAAAAGCCCTGGCCAAAAAAAAGTTTGCTGAGTCTCTGCAGCATCTTCAAATACACTAAATGCCCAGCCCAGGGTTGTGTGACCAAGCTCAAGTACTTCCTTCCTGAACTTTTTAGGAACAGCTAGCTATAAACCTTCCTCACTCTGTCTATAAAGGAGTTATTCTGCATGATGTACCCTTCTTTCCCCAGCACAGGAATAGCCAGCACCCTTGTCTGCTTTCTTAAAACATGGGCCTAAGGTGGTATCTGAGCTCTGTTCCTCAGCAAGATCACTCCTGAAATTTATATCAGCATCCGTTAAACTGGGGGATCAACATCTGACTCTGGGTGCATGTCTGAATGTTCTAAAATCTCCCCAATGGTTTACCTGCGTCTCTCACACCTTAGTGTGTAGGTTCTATTGTAATGTCCTCCCCATAGAAAGGCAGGACTGATATATCTGCTTGTGGCTGTTCTCTGGCCCTAGCCCAGGTAACAACAACACACCAAGTAGTCTTGATAACCAGCTCAGGTAACACAGGTAGGTCCTAAGCCAATAACCCTGGATATGGACGCTTGGCACTAGTCCTACCCTCAGCAGGGTCATACACCCTGACATACACCTCTGCTGTGTTGTGCTCACTCTTGTCTCCATGCACACAGCAGACAGTGAGCGTATCATCAAAGTTCCTCAACTCATGGGGGACTATATCTGTCTGCACCAGTGTTTGGGAAGAGCTGTTACTGGTTCTCCATTTAGCCAGTTATAATCATAGCAGGATCCCTGTTCTGATTGGTGTTTATGGGTGGGGTGGGGAACATAGCAGAAATGGGTATACTTGGACTTCTTAACAGGGCAAGAGGGGCTCTTGTGCCTTTCCCCACCACGGTTAGAGCAAGAGATGCCTTTTGTCATGGTACTATCTGGGGGAATGGGCAGAGTGTTCCTATTATAGCTAGGTGTAGCTTCAGAACCAGCTTCTCTACCAGCACCATCAGACTCACCCTTGGCTTGTCTGTCCAGTGCTCCAGCTTAGCAGTAGTTCCTGGGACCTTTGTGTGCTGCCACAAAGTTCTGCACCAGCCTGGCTGCCTCTGCTACATTTGCAGGGTTGTGTTCCTTCACCCAGGTCTTCACCTCCGGGTAGAGAACTCACAGATACTGTTCCAGCCCCATTGTCTCCATAATGTCCTCTTAGCTGCTCCTTTCATATTTGACCCACTTACAAAACAGTTCCTTTCACCAGACACAGAGTTCTTGTGGGATCCCATCTGTGCTTGTTTCCATGGACATAAACTGCAGACGGTAGGTCTCTGCGTTGATCTCGTACTTTTTCAGCACTGCCTCTTTCAAGAGATTATAGTCCGAAGGTCCATAGCTACGAATGCACTCCTGGCTTTTCCAGCCAACAGTGGGATTACATTTATAGTTCAGTCCTCTTTTGGCCACTCAAATATAATTGCCAGTCTTACAAAGGTGTTCAGATCATGTTCAACATTATCCGAGTCCTTCAGCTTGCCCATCTTTGGTTTATAGCCTCTCCCCCCTCTGGTGGTTCAGGTTCAGTATGTTGGAAAACTGGAGGAACTGCTCCCCGCTCTCGCATAGTCTCCACATCCAGCTGCAGCTGCGTCACCTGATGCATGAGGACTTGGGACTGGTGGGCTTGCCTGGCAGACCCCAGCTGCGTCACCTGATGCATGAGGACTTGGGACTGGTGGGCTTGCCTGGCAGACTTCTCCTGCCACTCGTCCCTGGCCCGTTGCACATCCATAAACATCTCAAACATCCTTGCGAGATGAGTCTCTGCGGCGTCACCTGTAGTGGGTTGTGGAGCTGTTCCAGTGGTGCCCTCTACTGCTCCATCTTATTCCCCAGCCTTCTGTTGATCTTTTCTGGCCATTTCCTTTGCCGGGTGACTTGGTCTCCTCTCCGCCAGACTCCTGAATCCCTGAGGCTCCTGAGGATAGCCAATGGCAGCGTTGACAGACCAAGGCAGATAATTTATAAAGAGAAGTGTCCTTTTATTTTTTCGTAAGAAGAAATAGGCATAAGTTGCCAGGCTATGTCCAAAGACCCGAGACAGACTTTACCACTGGACCGTAACTTCTCACTTGGCAATATTCCCCATACAGAGGCCATGGGGCCTAATACAGCCTAAAGCTAGCTGTAGCCTCACCCACTGGGTAATGCCAACTCTACCAATATTAAATCAATGAAATAACAGCATAGTTCTTACAGAATAATTAACAAAATAAGCAAACCCAAAACAAACAAACATATTCAACACTTTTCTCTCATGCAGGCCACTCAGTGTAGATAATATTTCTAATTTCCATTAAAACACCCCTGTCTACGTGGTCTAGTCCACCGGTAGCCCGCGAAACACCCCTACTTCCACGCAGTGGTACGGCCGCGCGGTTTCCCAAGTAAACCAGGAAGTGTACGCATAGTTCAATGGTGGTGAGTGAAATTGTTTACAGAGTTGTAATATTGAAGTTTTAATCAATAAATAATAATATTTTTTACAGCCAGTGTGAATGTTTACATTTGTTAACATGTTCAGATTACAGGTGAACATGACAAAGCATATGAACGGAATATTTTGCATTTGAGGATTTTCAAACATTCGTCGCTTACGAAATGCCGGCTTTTAGAATTCCCCGCATTCTAAAACAACGTTGTTAGTTTGACGTTAAAGTGACGGTAATGCAAAACAGTATGGAGACAGCATTGATAACGGAAGTGTAAATGGTGTCTGCGCGTCACAGCTCAGTTTGTGGCAGGGCCTTTTAAGCAAAAGTACATAATATATTTTTAAAAACGATATTATTTTAGTCGGTGTTTTCGATTCGTCCATCCCGTTTCTATTTGTGATGAAGATCAAACACTTCCCTGGGCCTCCTGGGTGCGATGACTGGCACTGAGGCATTTGTGGTCTAAAGCACTCGAGGAAACCAGTTGCCTTAATTTCTACCTTAAAATACCATTCATCTTCCCATTAATAATGAAGGCATTAAGGTATTTAAAAATAATAATAATAATTGTGTGTGTGGCCAAATTAATAGACCATTGCCGGATCTTGGTTTCCTTTTAAGGGGTAATTTAAATTAAGGGGTTTGGTATGATTTCAGGGACAAATTATGGCATAATTAATAATAATAAAGAATAATTAGTGTAATTTTGTGTTGTTCTGGAACGGACAGGATCCTGGTATTGCTGGGGTGTGGTTCTTAAAGGAGCACCGTCACGCTTGTTTCAGTTGAGATTATTTGGGATTAAATGGTAACATTCTGTGTGTAGGCCTTTTTAAAATCACTGTCTGTGTAGCCGTTTCCTAAATATTGGGCAAAAACTTTTAAGGGCAAACGCGTCCAGTGATGTCCCTGGACATGTTTGGCTTGAATCTCCAGCCTGTGTTTCCCAGAAGGTAACGGGTGCTCAAACTCCAGCCTTGAACGCAGAGACTGGTTAATGGACGGCCACCCATCCAGGCGATCACATGACACTCCCACAGAAATATGGTAACTTTAGCATACAGATGTTACGTAACCTAGTTTGTCTAGCCTGAGCGATATGGCGGACATCTCTGACATTGCCGAGTTAGAGGGCGAGCTTTTCGTTTTGAACCTTACAGTTTTGAACCGGGAACAATTGCGTGAGAGAGACAGTGGAGGACAAGTCAGCCGAAGCTACCAGAGCAGAGAAGTGGGAACAGAAATTGGTGTCAGTGTGAGAACTGTGAACCGAAGCCTAACGTTACTAAGGCGGAGAGCCTTTATTTCCGTGAATGTGATCGAGGACAATGGTTGTTGGCAGAAACCGAACAAGGTGTTTGCATCACTGCCAATAATCACTGTGAACCCTTACTGCAGTACTTACCAACTTCTTCTGCAGCAATAGGAGGATTGATTGGAAGAAGTATCCACAGCAGGAGGGCAACTAAGCGACAAGTGAGTAATTATCTCGCTAACAAGCTGTATAACTCACCCCAATCACCTCCCACTGCTACAATCTATCAATCCCCAGTCTATCATAACTCACCCCAATCACCTCACTGCTACAATCTATCAATCCCCAGTCTATCATAACTCACCCCAATCACCTCTCTCACTGCTACAATCTTTCAATCCCCAGTCTATCATAACTCACCCCAATCACCTCTCTCACTGCTACAATCTATCAATCCCCAGTCTATCATAACTCACCCCAATCACCTCTCTCACTGCTACAATCTATCAATCCCCAGTCTATCATAACTCACCCCAATCACCTCTCTCATTGCTATACTCTATCAATCCCCAGTCTATCATAACTCACCCCAATCACCTCACTGCTACAATCTATCAATCCCCAGTTTATCATAACTCACCCCAATCACCTCTCTCACTGCTACAATCTTTCAATCCCCAGTCTATCATAACTCACCCCAATCACCTCTCTCACTGCTACAATCTATCAATCCCCAGTCTATCATAACTCACCCCAATCACCTCTCTCACTGCTACAATCTATCAATCCCCAGTCTATCATAACTCACCCCAATCACCTCTCTCATTGCTATACTCTATCAATCCCCAGTCTATCATAACTCACCCCAATCACCTCTCTCACTGCTACGATCTATCAATCCCCAGTCTATCATAACTCACCCCAATCACCTCTCTCATTGCTATACTCTATCAATCCCCAGTCTATCATAACTCACCCCAATCACCTCTCTCATTGCTATACTCTATCAATCCCCAGACTATCATAACTCACCCCAATCACCTCTCTCACTGCTACAATCTATCAATCCCCAGTCTATCATAACTCACCCCAATCACCTCTCTCACTGCTACAATCTATCAATCCCCAGTCTATCATAACTCACCCCAATCGCCTCTCTCACTGCTACAATCTATCAATCCCCAGTCTATCATAACTCACCCCAATCACCTCTCTCATTGCTATACTCTATCAATCCCCAGTCTATCATAACTCACCCCAATCACCTCCCACTGCGACAATCTATCAATCCCCAGTCTATCATAACTCACCCCAATCACCTCTCACTGCTACAATCTATCAATCCCCAGTCTATCATAACTCACCCCAATCACCTCTCTCATTGCTATACTCTATCAATCCCCAGTCTATCATAACTCACCCCAATCGCCTCTCACTGCTACAATCTATCAATCCCCAGTCAATCATAACTCACCCCAATCACCTCTCTCATTGCTACAATCTATCAATCCCCAGTCTATCATAACTCACCCCAATCACCTCTCTCACTGCTACAATCTATCAATCCCCAGTCTATCATAACTCACCCCAATCACCTCTCTCATTGCTACAATCTATCAATCCCCAGTCTATCATAACTCACCCCAATCACCTCTCACTGCTACAATCTATCAATCCCCAGTCTATCCCAAATCTTATTCACAGTGTTGTATTAAACTCCAGTATTGTATTAAACTCCATATCTCATTCACAGTGTTGTATTAAACTCCATATCTCATTCACAGTGTTGTATTAAACTCCATATCTCATTCAACCAAAATAAATTCATATTTTGCACAAACTTGATGTCAACTTGTGTACAAAATATGGGAAAGATATCAACAGGCATTCAAAATGGGTTTCCCGAAACATCCCCAAAAATCTGCATATCTTTTTGTCTAGATACATGATCAGAAAAGCTTATTTTTCTATTAAAACAGATCATTCTAACAAATCTGCATCGCATTTAAAATGGAACTTTATTTCAAAATTAGGCTAACCAGAGCCCCTTTAGCCAGTAATTACAGGTTTACATCCATAGCAAGTCCAAATCCACGTCTGTATATTCATTCTGCTATGCGAAAGCAGCAATATTCCTAAACTGTCCGTCAACTGAATATGACACATTATACCTTGTTAGAAAGGATACGAAAGCATTCTGTTTTACAGTAGTTCTCTACTGAAATAACCTAGCAATGCATTTGCAACAAGCACTTCAAGACGGCATTTGCTCAGGTATAGTCCTGGAAAAAATGTAGTTTTCTTGAAAATGGTGGAACGGATTATGAAATAAACTTTAACGTTTGTCAGAAAAGATAAACTGCTGTCCTTGCTAGGAGAGTCTTATTAAGATCTGACGGCAACATTTTGCGTTTTTTTGTATGATATAAATATGAATGCTTTGAGACTCAACCACAAGGGGACACAACTCCATTAACAGTCACAGTGTTGTATTAAACTCCATTAACAGTCAGTGTTGTATTGAACTCCATTAACAGACAGTGTTGTATTGAACTCCATTAACAGACAGTGTTGTATTGAACTCCATTAACAGACAGTGTTGTATTAAACTCCATTAACAGTCAGTGTTGTAGTGAACTCCATTAACAGGCAGTGTTGTATTAAACTCCATATCTCATTCACAGTGTTGTATTAAACTCCATTAACAGACACAGTGTTGTATTACACTCCTTATCTCAGTCACAGTGTTGTATTAAACTCAATTAACAGTCACAGTGTTGTATTAAACTCCATATCTCAGTTAGTGTTGTAATAAACTCCATATCTCATTCACAGTGTTGTATTAAACTCCATATCTCATTCACAGTGTTGTATTAAACTCCATAGTTCAGTGACAGTGTTGTATTAAACTCCATATCTCATTCACAGTGTTGTATTAAACTCCATATCTCATTCACAGTGTTGTATTAAACTCAATATCTCATTCACAGTGTTGTATTAAACTCCATATCTCATTCACAGTGTTGTATTAAACTCCATAGTTCAGTCAGTGTTGTATTAAACTCCATATCTCATTCACAGTGTTGTATTAAACTCCATATCTCATTCACAGTGTTGTATTAAACTCCATTAACAGACACAGTGTTGTATTACACTCCTTATCTCAGTCACAGTGTTGTATTAAACTCAATTAACAGTCACAGTGTTGTATTAAACTCCATATCTCAGTTAGTGTTGTAATAAACTCCATATCTCATTCACAGTGTTGTATTAAACTCCATATCTCATTCACAGTGTTGTATTAAACTCCATAGTTCAGTGACAGTGTTGTATTAAACTCCATATCTCATTCACAGTGTTGTATTAAACTCCATGTCTTATTCACAGTGTTGTATTAAACTCAATATCTCATTCACAGTGTTGTATTAAACTCCATATCTCATTCACAGTGTTGTATTAAACTCCATATCTCATTCACAGTGTTGTATTAAACTCCATATCTCATTCACAGTGTTGTATTAAACTCCATAGTTCAGTGACAGTGTTGTATTAAACTCCATATCTCATTCACAGTGTTGTATTAAACTCCATATCTTATTCACAGTGTTGTATTAAACTCAATATCTCATTCACAGTGTTGTATTAAACTCCATATCTCATTCACAGTGTTGTATTAAACTCCATATCTCATTCACAGTGTTGTATTAAACTCCATAGTTCAGACATAGTGTTGTATTAAACTCCATAGTTCAGACATAGTGTTCCATTACACTGATATTTCAAACCACTCAATGCTGAAGTTTCTTCATAATTTTATATGGCAGAAAACAAAGAAGTCGGCGCCAGTCCGGACGCTGGAGAACAGGGCGTTTCTCTTCTGGAGAATCCGGTGAGTGTTTCCCCACGGGCCTCAACTGTGCCGTTGAATACAGGCGCCCTCTCGTGGATGAACATATTTAAATGATTGCGTGGAGTTGGGTCCTTTCATAAACACATCAACATGCATTTTTTACGAGTTTAAGAAAGTTTCACAAACTATTATTGATAGTACACTCACCAAACACTTTATTAAAAACATTTTCACTTTATTACACCTACTTATTAATGTGATTATCTAATCAGCCAGTTGTATGGCAGCAGTGCAATGCATACAATCATGTAGATACAGGTCTGGAGCTTCAGTTAATGTTCACATCAACCATCAGAATGGGGAAAAATGGTCTCAGTGACTTTGACCGTGGAATGATTGTTGGTGGCAGACATGGTGGTTTGTGTCGCTCAGAAACTGCTGATCTCCTGGGATTTTCACGCACACTAGCCTCTAGAGTTTGCAAAGAATGGTGCACAAAAACAAAATAAAACTAAACAAAAAACCTAGTGAGCAGTTGTGCAGAACTATCAATGAGAGACGTCAGAGGAGAAGGGCCAGACTGGTCAAAGCTGACAGGAAGGTGACAGTAACGCAAATAACCACACATTACAACAGTGATATGATGTTAAAAAATAAGCCTTGAAAACACCTAATAAAATGCTCGGTCAGTGTATATGCCACATTTCGTCTTGTGCATTGGAAGCATTCCAATGACTAAAACAAGACTGGATACCCCGGACAGCAAGGGTGTGTGTGTGTGTGTGTGTGTGTGTGTGTGTGTGTGTGTGGTGGGGGGGGGGAAGGGGAAGAGGGGAGAGGAGCGCGCACATCTGCTGACACACGAGAGCCGACACCAGGACATTCACTCCATAGCGGACATTCCACGCAGTTTAGATGTCGGAATTCTTTATAAACATCCAGACAAAATTATTTCAAAGTTAGATCCATAAAAAAGTTCCAACGTGTTTACGAGTAAGCAGCGTGATAGACATTAGTCTATCCATGAATTCGAGTGTACCAATCCACCAAACAAGAACGCCTTATCGTTGCCTTTCAAACGAGGCCATGGTATGCTACGGCCCGTGGGGACACGTCACAGAACCACAATTTAAACAGGCTAGCCTATATTTTGAATTTGCCATTAGCTTTAGCTTATCAAGTGGAACAGAAAATGCACCACTATCAGACATTAAATAATAATAAAAAACTCAGTGTCCCGTGTTGACACTTTTAACAACACCGTTATGCCTTTAAAATAGTCATGTGTTCGTCGTAGTAGTCTTTTTTTTCTTCTTTTTTTCTTTTTTCCACAGATGCTATTGTAGCGTTCTCTTGCCTATGCTACAGAAATGTGGAGTCAATCAATTTTAGGCGGAAAATTCAACTTTGACGGAGTAATTTTGACGAGGCTATTGATTCGGGTTTGGAGTGGACACATTATCTTAAGAGATAACGTCGCGAAAATGTCTGGACAATGATGGGACTGTTTGTGACTTGAATGTGGACGGGGGGCGGGGGGCGGGGGTGGGGGTGGGGGTTGCGCCGTTACAGCTGAAACATGTGGAAGCAATAGCGCCAAGGAGGGCTCAGACAACTGAAGATGTATGTTTCTGCCGGGGCGGGGGCGCATGATGGTTTGGGGTGGGGGGGTGTCGCCCCCGGGCTTCGCACCGCGGCACCACGAAGAGACACACGGACTAATTACCCCCCGGCTCATTATCTGCCTCATCCTTGTGTCCTGGAAAAAACCGGGGGGCGGGCGTCTCCACACTGGCAAGCTTCAACAATTTTTACGAAATTGAGAGGAGAGCAACCGCTCAATGTTTGTGTTTTCTCATTTTCTCTCTTCTTCTTAATGTTTCGTTGGCCCAAGTTTGTTGGCCGCAATCGCAGAGGGGTGCTCCGGTACTTAGATGGTGTTAGAGCGCCCCCTGTTTCGAGCAGCGGAGGAAACGGCGAGGGTCCCTGCTGGGTGTACAGTATGCGTGTATCACACATCCCACCAAACCTCTGCGGGTATTAGCCGTCATATATTCCGAAATAAACAACAACAAAAAACACACACAACAAAACCACCGTGCCTTATTAATTTAGCTTGTTTTGCTTGTTCTTAACATTTAGAAGTACAAGCATTCGCAAAATAAACATAGACATACATAATTATCCACCTCGAATTAGACTTTTTCCACACCATAAACTGGGGAAAAGTTTCGAAATCGATGTGTGAAATACGCTGAATGCGTTTTGCTATCAAACCGCAAGTTGCTCAACTTCTTACTGCTGATACTTCGCTGAAAAAGACTGACGCTCCAAAAAACATATGGTTTTTTAACCCTTTAGGGCCTGCGGGCGCCGCCTTCCCGACTGCACCGCTCGGCGAAATCTGACTCCTCTTTGTCCCGCCGCGGAGAGCAGGACTCTTATTTTAAAAAGAGGTCCAGGGGGAGGGATCTTCATTTCCTGATAGTTATTTACTTTAAGGCAGATGATTAGTTTTGGGGGAAGGATGAACTGCTACATTGAATCAATTACGAGTCGCTGCGCTTGACGCGCATTACGGAGCGCAGCCGTGGACACGGACAGACCTGGCGTATGGTTTAACTCAGCTCCGGGCTCGGCGGATTACAGCTGCAAGAACCCGGGGATACTTTTTTTCAGGGGAGAGACACATGACATATACTTTTAAAAATCTTTCTGTGTTTTTTTATTTATTAAGAAAAAACGCCTAAGGAATTCAAAGGTGTTGCATTCGCAAACTGGCAAGATATCCACAGTCACAGCCAGGTTAGTGTCTTTCGTGGTTGTGAAGAAATGTTTGCATCCATTGCAATGGCATATTTTCAGAAAAAAGTCAAATTGAGAATGTGTTTGACATTTGTGGAATAGGCAGAAATGTCCTTGGAGTTGATCCTTTCCTCTTGTGACATCGCACATTCAGTTGTAAATTACTCTGTAACTTTTCCCGTGCTCGCTGAGTCGTTCTGCGCGGTTTTAGGAGGTTATACGGGATGCTGTCCCTCTCTTTAAGCCTCATATTCACCTAGAAGACATTCATTTCTGTAAAAGCAGGGAGAGTTTCTGAACCCCCGAACCGCGGCTGGCGTAGAGTCGTTCTGCGCTGCAGATGGTCGCACCTCCACCCTCCTGGAGATAAAAGAGGCCGACTGGTTCGAGCAGCTCAAAGGGAGGTGACTACGGCCCGAGTCAGGGATGCTGCCCGGCGCGGATGGGCTCTGAGTCAGGGATGCTGCCCGGCGCTTAGTGGAACATTTTAAACGGCGAAGGGCTTCATTACGCATTTGAGGATTGCGGACGCATCTGGTCGCGTCCCGCGAGGATCTGCTGCTGGAATGACTTTTATATGCCACCTCCCCCATCGCTTTTTTAAATATAAAATATTATAGATGTTCTTCTTCATATGTTAAATGTTTAGATTCAGTGCCCACCTGAAAACTGCATCCAATAACATCGTTTTTTAAGCAGGGGGGCAGTGGGGGTGGTGGGTGGGGGACTGGGGGCCCTTTAAGCAGGTAGGTTCAGAAAAGTGCAGAGATCCCGAGCGTTAGGAACTGGATTGTGGAGTTTTTTACAGTTTCCTGTTGCCGCGTGGAGTGCAACCATATGGTTCAGGACAGGAACGGGGCTAGATTATACAGTCTAAGTGGCGCAGCCAATTTTTTTTCATGAGACAGCTAAAGTGGAAGAGCCATTTTTTTTGCATACAATTGCGTAAATGGTAAAATTGCGCTAAGGTTATTGCTACGGTATGTGTATGAATTATTTTCCAGGCATTCAGACCGCACAGATGTAGAATCTTTCATCCACGCGGCTACTCCTGGTTCTTTAACCTTTCCCCGCAGAAACGCCGCTCTGTCTTAACCTCGTTTCCCGCGGGGGGGGGGGGGGGGGGGGGGGGGGGGATCGATGTGCGCAGAGGATGAGGTTGAACTGAAAAATGATAACAGTAAACCGCGCGCTTCACACTGTCAAAGCGGATTAGAGAGATGCCATTTTAAACGGATCCCACGGACGAGTTCCCACGCCATTTCAGCAACAAGAGAGAGCCTTAATTACCGTCCCGACACCCCCGGGGTAATTAGTCTATTTAGTCCGAACATGAGTGGACTGGTGCGAAAGGGTCTTGTAGAATGGAGACAAACAAGTTTCGGCCGGTTCAGCCATACGCAAGGTCGTTTTTATCTTTTTTCCGTTTTAAAACATAGTTTGGGGCCAATGTTTAAAACAGGAGATGGGGGGGGGGGCAGGGGGGGGGGAGGTTAGGCGGGTTGGAGCTGAACTTGAAGTGGTGTTGGAAACTTGTGGAAAAAAAAGAAACCCAGTTATTGCAGAATTAATCGCGACGACCAACAGAAAAAAACCGCATTGCATCCCTGCGTGTTGCGCACAGTGCGCTGTACTAGTAAACGTGCAACTGGAGAACTACGAAGCATTCAGCAGGGGGGACCCAATGTTGCGCGCACCCTGCATGGGGCGCGCCTCGCCTGAGTGGCGTCTCCGCGCCGTGCTGATAGATTCCAGGTCCCAGGACATCAGAGAGCCGCGCGCCAGACTGATAAAACACACGCAGATACCGTCTGTCCCGTGCGCCCCGCCGAGCTGCCCGCTCCGCGTGCCCCGCCGAGCTCCCCCGATTGAAAACAGGCTTTCGACCAAACGAAACGACTTGTAAATCTCTGTTTCACTTTATCTCTGCTTTTAAAAAAAGAATAGCCAATCAGTGTATTCAAGTAGGCTACGTGGTCAACAAACATTTCCTGAAAGATATTTAAATAATAATAAATATATAATAAAAAATAAAAATAATAATCAGTAATACATTAAAGCTCGGTTACATATGACGAATATCTCCGCTTAATAGAATATTTTCTGTCCGATTTAAAAATGTATCTTGGCTCATTGGCAAGTGAGTCCCGAAAGTAATAATTAGAATGCACCTAAAACGCCTAAATATTATTCATCAAAGCAAAACACGATGCGTTTTGATTTTCAAACCAAACACTGTAAAATGTCCCCAATACAATCATTTACACGTTCAATGGTTGCTTACGAAAACACGTACTGTGTCGCCCTCTTGTGGTCATTGCGGTTGAACTCAAGCCTGATTTCCTGCTGTTCGCGTGACTTGGCTTTTGCAGTTCATTCAGCCCCGTCCAAAGTCCTGAAGATACTCCTCTCTTACTCGAAATATAATTTTGCTTTCGGATTAGAGTCCGAGATTGTCGTCTGATTTGAGCAACTTTCACATCATCATCAGTTTGTTAAAATATTAGGAGTCAGTTATAGCCTACTAAATCCGCAATATTGAATATATTATAGCCAGCACGGTATACAGTCCCTTCAAAAGGTATTGAAGGTCCAAGGTAAATTCCTTTGTTTTTACTATACTCTGAAGACAGATGAGCTTGAGGTCAAAAGATGTACATGAAATTGTACCAGAGAGCTGTCTTTGGGAGAAAAGCAAGCCATTTTGTGTCTTAGAAAAGAGGGGAAATCGAGGGGATAGCTTGTACAACAATTTGGAATGTCCTGAAAAAGAAAGAAACCACTGGCGTCCTGAGCAACAGACAACGGCAGGTCGAACAAGGAAAACAACAGCAGCTGATGACAGAAACATTGTAAGAGCTGTGAAGAAAAACAAAAAAACATCAGTCAGTGACATCACAAACAATCTCCACAGGGCAGTCAGTGACATCGCAAACAATCTCCACAGGGCAGTCAGTGACATCACAATCTCCACATGGCAGTCAGTGACATCACAAACAATCTCCACATGGCAGTCAGTGACATCACAAGACCAAGATTAACCTCTACTAAAGTGATGGAAAACGTGTGGAGAAAGAAGGCATCTGCTCATGATCCAAAACATACAAGCTCATTCGTGAAGCACGGTGGAAGAAGTGTCATGGCTTGGGCTTGCATGGCTGCTACTGGAGTGGGCTCACTAATCTTTATTGATGATGAAACTCATGATGGTAGTAGCAGGAAGAATTCAGAAGTCTACAAAAACATTGTGTCTGCCAACTTACAGAGAAGTGTGTCCAAACTAATTGGGAGGAACTTTCAGCATCATTCAGCAAGACACTGACCCAAAGGAATAAACAAAGGAATTGGTCTTGCTGTCCCAGGACGTTTGGAGGGGACTGTGTGTTCATCCCGAGGCCCAGGGCCGCACGAACTGCTGCTTTTCTTGCATCCGTTATTCGAACCATCAACCGAGTTTTCCTGCGGCTTAATAGGCCTACCTAGTGGAGATTGTCTTTCAGTGACGAATATTTGTCCAGGAATCTTAAATTCGAAGTAATTAAATGAGAGTATGGGAGTAATGTGATTTTTTTCCGTTGAGAAACCTTTTCCCAGAACTCGGGAATGTAGAGCCGTGAGTTACAGCGCTGTGTACATAGTGAATGCTATTATGAAACACGAAGGACAGTGTCGGAATATAAAGACTAGGCCTGCATGTCTACATTTTACACGAGCAGAGAAAATGTTAGATACGTTTATCTTCACTTGTCATTTATTATATTTCATACTGAAAATATATGATTGATCAAACACATTTTTACGATGGTTTGCTCGAGGATTGGCACTAATATAACGGAGCTGGTGTGTAACACATATAAATAAATACATTTTTCGCAGTTCCATACAGGATATATGCACGTTGCATGTTGTCAACATTTTTTTAAATCTCCTATGAAAGAAAATTATTTGCAAATTATTAAATTCTTATAACCACCCTGCTAATTCAAACACAATTACACAATTTAAACGCTGTTCTGATATCCTAACTACAAAGTGCACATTTAATTTATAACATTACCTACTACTTAAAGAATGTAACAGCTTTTTATTTAGGTGTATTTTAGTTTGTGAACAAGATCTGTTTGAAAAATAAAATGTATTGTTTTTAACCCGCATGTGGTAAAATAAGATAAAATAAAATAAAGGTGAACCTGGAAATTAATTTGACCAGAAACTATTGAAAAGAGATCAGTCAGATTTGCAGCTTGTTTCGTGGATTGGACACACAGCCTTCTCCACCGTGTTGTAGATATATGTAGACATATGCGCCAAGCCAAGTGACCGACATCCACCCACATATGTACCACTCCACCCCATCTGTAGTACATACACAGAAATTCTGTCCATCGTGTGGTGTAGACAGGCATGGACTCGGGCACACAGTTATCCAGTGTCATTGTTTCTGACGCAGTGCTGAATCTGTTACATTTGGTTCTTATTTTGAGGTTTAGCCCAATAGCCAATAGTTCGTGGGCATTAACCATATGTTTTATCTTTATGTTTTGTCTGTTTGTTTATTATTTTGACATAATTCTTATTTTTGAATTGCTTTAAAATCATAATAATGTCTGCAGATCCCGGAGCACTCCTCCGATCACAGAGGAATAGTGCGCGTCTTTCTTTTCCATGGACCACATGCTAGATATTAGCGCACGCTACGCTTTAGTTTAATTAGAATAAACAGCTTCAATATTATGCATTTATTGTCTCACAGCAGGGTAAGTTGACGCCATCATGGACGCTTTGAGGACATACCTGGCTGTTCAGATTGTCCTGATCGGGATGCTTTCAGGTACAGCCTAGTGTGTGTGTGCGTGTGTGAGCGTGTGCGTGTGCGTGTGCGTGTGTGTGTGTGTGTGTGTGTGTGTATATATATATATATATTTTTTTTTTCTTCTAGAAAATAAAGAATACACATTAAACTTGCCATATTTTTCTCTCCGTACAGGTTTCCAAACGGTAGTTTCCATTCCTCCAACTATCGTTACGAACCAGGATGAGTTTGTGCTGCCGCTGCGCTCTCAGTTTAATATCAGCTGCACCGGGAAGAGAGCCGTGGCGTGGTCCGGGCCGCGGCCACACAGGGTCCTCAGCGAGCCGGGCTTTTACACGGCGACGCTCTTCATCCAGAACGCGACTGCGGAAAACACCGGGTACTTCACCTGCAATTACACCACACCCGGAGGCCACGCGTGGGAAGAGGAATCTGATATATACATATTTGTTCCAGGTAAAAGGCCTGCGACGTATTGGTTTTGAGTGCGTAAAACATTGCCGTTAATACTCCTTACAGAGAGCCGTGAGTAGATGGAACTATTAAATAGAGAAAACGGCATGTGTCGCAAACCAAAATAAACTGACATTGGCATCAGGACTGCAATGGCACTGAAATGTGCTGCGTTTAATTATGTCTAACCAAACTATGGCAGCGTTCTGTAGTGTATACACTCTCAGAAACAATGGTTTCAACAGGAACCCTGGAGAACATTGGTTCCCCAACCTGGTCTTGGGAAGCCCCATGACGGTTTTCGTTTCAACCACAGTTGCAACCACAGACATTTAGCAAGCTGTTAATTTTTGTTAATTATGTGCTTTTCATGTGGAGACGGATTATTTATCCTCTAAAGCCGCATTATGTCATAGACATAGGTAAGAATTGCTCGAAGAATGATGGTCATGTTGTGCGTTTTATGATACATTGCATTAAAGAGGTCACTGAATTATTTAGAAACAATAGGCTTCCAGTTAATGAAAGTGTTGACACGGCCAGATAATGAAGAATTCAAAGACAAAGCAAATGATAACCTCAAACCTGCAAACCTGCATTGTGAACAAACTGCTGAACAAGCTAATTCGCTCGTTTATTCACCTAATTAAATGTTTTATTCCTCATGCCGTACGTAGTTTGACATGACATGACATGGCTTAATAATTGAATGAAACGCACATATCAACAGGCATTTAAACTGTTGTTTAACTAGATTCTTCTGCTAGGTTATTCTGTGGCAGTGGCTCCCAGTCCTGGTGTATGTTGGTTTTTGTTTAAAGGTTCTTTGTTAGATTACAGACTGGTTATCTGTATGGCTGCATTGATTATTGATTAATTATCTGTGTGGCTGTATTGAAAACTGATTGATTATTTGTGTGGCTGTATTGATAACTGATTGTTTATTTGTGTTGGCTATATTGATTACTGATTTATTATCTGTGTGGCTGTATTGATTATTGATTGATTATCTGTGTGACTGTATTGATTACTGATTTATTATCTGTGTGGCTGTATTGATTATTGATTGATTATCTGTGTGGCTGTATTGATTACTGATTTATTATCTGTGTGGCTGTATTGATTATTGATTGATTATTTGTGTGGCTGTATTGATTATTGATTGATTATTTGTGTGGCTGTATTTATTATTGATTGATTATCTGTGTGACTGTATTGATTATTGATTTATTATCTGTGTGGCTGTATTGATTATTGATTGATTATCTGTGTGGCTGTTTTGATTACTGATTAATTATCTGTGTGGCTGTATTGATAATAGATTAATTATCTGTGTGGCTGTATTGATTATTGATTGATTGTCTGTGTGGCTGTATTGATTACTGATTTATTATCTGTGTGGCTGTATTGATTATTGATTTATTGTCTGTGTGGCTGTATTGATTATTGATTGATTGTCTGTGTGGCTGTATTGATTATTGATTGATTGTCTGTGTGGCTGTATTGATTATTGATTGATTGTCTGTGTGGCTGTATTGATTATTGATTGATTATCTGTGTGGCTGTATTGGCAGATCCTCAGGTGCCCTTCATACCCGAGGCCCCTCGTGACAGCCACGTGTTGAGTGACGAGACCGGCACCGTCATCCCGTGTCGCGTGACAGACCCGGCGTCGCACGTGGTCCTGCGGAACGCTGGCTCTGGGGCCGAGGTGCCCGGCCTGTACGACAGCAAGCTGGGCTTCATCGGGGACTTCCCCCCCGGAGCATACGTGTGCGAGACCAGCGCCAGCGGTGTGAGAACATACAGCATCACCTACACCGTGGGACAGAGCCCAGGTACTATCACATACAGCATCACCTACACCGTGGGACAGAGCCCAGGTACTATTATCACATACAGCATCACCTACACCGTGGGACAGAGCCCAGGTACTATCACATACAGCATCACCTACACCGTGGGACAGAGCCCAGGTACTATCACATACAGCATCACCTACACCGTGGGACAGAGCCCAGGTACTATCACATACAGCATCACCTGCACCGTGGGACAGAGCCCAGGTACTATCACATACAGCATCATCTACACCGTGGGACAGAGCCCAGGTACTATCACATACAGCATCACCTGCACCGTGGGACAGAGCCCAGGTACTATCACATACAGCATCACCTACACCGTGGGACAGAGCCCAGGTACTATCACATACAGCATCACCTACACCGTGGGACAGAGCCCAGGTACTATCACATACAGCATCACCTACACCGTGGGACAGAGCCCAGGTACTATCACATACAGCATCACCTGCACCGTGGGACAGAGCCCAGGTACTATCACATACAGCATCACCTACACCGTGGGACAGAGCCCAGGTACTATCACATACAGCATCACCTACACCGTGGGACAGAGCCCAGGTACTATCACATACAGCATCACCTGCACCGTGGGACAGAGCCCAGGTACTATTATCACATACAGCATCACCTACACCGTGGGACAGAGCCCAGGTACTATCACATACAGCATCACCTACACCGTGGGACAGAGCCCAGGTACTATTATCACTTTATGCTGTGTTGTGCTTCACATGTTCTCCAGAAAGCCTTTAAAGCCCTTTCAGTCTCAAGCCCAGTATGAAGAGGCTCCACCCAAAAAGGGGCTTTAATTTCACCAACATGAACGCACAGAAACGATAATAAAGCAAAGATCATTTTGTAAATCAGAAGAAGGCGTTGGGGTGAGAGGCAGCTGTGCTGTCCCAGGTCTCAGGGCTGGAGACAAACCCCCCCCCCCCTTTGTGAAGTGTCAGTAGCATAGTGGGTCTGTATCGTGGTTAACATACAGGACTGGGCCCTCGAGCAAGGCCCTTAACCCTGCATTGCTCCAGGGGAGGATTATCTCCTGCTTAGTCTAATCAACTGTAAGTCACTCTGGATAAGAGCCTCTGCCAAATGCCATTAATGTAAGAAATGTGATGTCATGTCTTTGTGAAAAGCGAGCTGGTGTTGTTGCTGCTGTTGAAGGAAACTGTAGTTGCCAGCCCCCTTTAAAGCAGAGTTCGCCAGTTGGCATTTCCGGTGGTGTTATGTGCTTTCAATGCTGTGTTTGGATGTTTGCATTGGGTGCTGTAAGCCCTGTGGCCCTGTCCCTGTGCAGAGAGCGCTGACCTCCTCGTGGAGCTGCGGGCCAGTCGTGTGTCCCTCAGGGTGGGCGAGCCCTTCCACCTCACGTGTGCCGCGCCGGCCGGATCCTCGTACCACCAGCAGTGGCTGCACCCCGGCACACAGGCAAGAGCAATACCTCCCACAGCTCTATCTCCTGCAATACCTCCCTCTGCCACAGAGGGTGACATGGTGCTCTCTCTCCTGCAATACCTCCCTCTGCTACAGGGGGCGACATAGAGCCTCTCTCTCCTGCAATACCTCCCTCTGCCACAGGGGGCAACATAGAGCCTCTCTCTCCTGCAATACCTCCCTCTGCCACAGGGGGTGACATGGTGCTCTCTCTCCTGCAATCTGCAGTCTGATGGATGTTTGTTTGTGTGTGTGTGTTGGATGTTTGTGTCATAAAGTGTCTCTGTTTGTGGGAAATTACCTCTCTGATCGATCCTGTGGTTCTGGTAGAGAGAGGAGGGTTGGTTGAAGGTTCAACCTTGTCTGTGGTTACAGGTTGGTGTCATTTACTGTCACTTCATACATATAGAGTGATTACAAATTGGTAGATGCATTGTGAATTATTTTTATTCTTACACAGCGGAAATGTCCGGTCCATTGTCTCTATTGGTCAGTTCATGTTTCAGCCGTGCCGATGTCCGAGATATGTTCACACATCTCTTAAAATTACTGCGTTTGTAGATCACTGTTATCTACTTTGTTGTCTACAAAATTAACGTAACTTCACCTCATAACGACACTTATTTCAATAACTGCATGTTATCTAGCAGTGTCCCAGTAAACATCTACAACAAAAACAAGTGACTTGGGCGTGTCACTGTCGTGTGGTGTAACGTAAACTAGCAAGCTAGCTAATGTTGGGTATACATTGCAGTAGCGTTGCTAACATTAATGCTAACGTTGGGTATACATTGCAGTAGCGTTGCTAACATTAATGCAGTGGGGATACATTATTAGCAATAGCTGTAATATAATGTTTATGTAGTGCAGTGAGGATACTTTATTCCCACTGATGTTAGCAACGTTAGTACTTTGATAGTGGAGTCGGGATACATTCACAATACCATTGCTTAGTAACCAATAAACTACTGTTTAGCGGAAGAATACATTAACCATAAAACATAGCTGTTAAAAATAAAAATCCACGATATACCACGGGTTCTCCTTCCATCACGCTTAATTAGACTTTCTTATTATTATTCAAACAAACAATCACTCTGTCATCAGTACTGGGGTGCTGTGGTTGCATAAGTGAAACACACCTACTTAAAAAAGTCACTGACTGCTTATTTTGAGCAGTGTGTGTGTGTATGAGTGTGTGCACGCGTGTGTGTATATGTGTGGATGTGTGTGTGTGGATGTGTGTGTGTGTGTGTGTGTGTCAGTGTAGATGTGTGTGTGTGTGTGTGTGTGTGTGTGTGTGTGTGTGTGAGTGTGTGTGTGTGTGTGTGTGTGTGTGGATGATGTGTGTCAGTGTAGATGTGTGTGTGTGTGTGTGTGTGTGAGTGTGTGTGTGTGTGTGTGTGTGTGTGTGTGTGTGTGTGAGTGTGTGTGTGTGTGTGTGTGTGTGTGTGTGAGTGTGTGTGTGTGTGTGTGCGAGTGTGTGTGTGTGTGTGAGTGTGTGTGTGTGTGAGTGTGTGTGTGTGTGTGTGTGTGTGTGTGTGTGTGTGTGAGTGTGGGAGCTGCCCTGACCCCAGTGACACATGTCTGGTTTAGTGTGGAATCTCAGTGAGCTGTTCTCCAGACGGGCAGCGAAATCCCAGGGAATCCCAGGCGTCTGTCACTGCCCTTTAAAACAGATTTACTACAGACTGGGGACACTACACACACAGGGGGAGGGGGGGGGGAGAGAGAGAAACATACAGGGGAGAGAGACAGAGAGAGAGACAGGGAGAGACATACAGGGGAGGGAGAGAGAGACATACAGGAGAGAGAGACAGAGAGAGAGACAGGGAGAGACATACAGGGGAGGGAGAGAGAGACAGAGAGAGACACACAGGGGAGAGAGAGACAGAGAGAGACATACAGGGGAGAGAGAGACAGGGAGAGACATACAGGGGAGGGGGAGAGAGAGAGAGACATACAGGAGAGAGAGACAGAGAGAGACATACAGGGGAGAGAGAGAGAGAGAGAGAGAGAGAGAGAAATACAGGGGAGGGAGAGAGAAAGAGAGAGAGACAGAGAGAGACATACAGGAGATAAAGAGAGAGAGAGAGAGAGAGAGAGAGAGAGACATACAGGGGAGGGAGAGAGAAAGAGAGAGAGAGACAGAGAGAGACATACAGGGGAGGGAGAGAGAGAGAGAGACAGAGAGAAACATACAGGGGAGAGAGATAGAGAGAGACATACTGGGGACGGAGAGAGAGACATACAGGGGAGAGAGAGAGAGAGAGAGAGAGAGAGAGACATACAGGGGAGAGAGAGACATACAGGGGAGGGAGAGAGAGAGAGAGAGACATACAGGAGAGAGAGAGAGAGACAGAGAGAGACACACAGGGGAGCGAGAGACAGAGAGAGAGACAGAGAGAGACATACAGGGGAGAGAGACAGGGGAGAGGAAATGATAGAGTGCGAGAGAAAAGGAGGGGGAGATGGGGACAAATGCGAAAGAGTGTGTGTAATACTGCTCTCTCCCAGCAGGTGGAGCTGCTGCAGCAGCAGACTCAGGAGCAGGTGGTGTACGTGCTGCGGGTGGAGAGAGCCTCCCTGCAGGACGCGGGAGAGTACCAGTGCTCTGTCACCAACACACTGACCGCCCAGAGCCACAGCCAGACAGCCACCATCACCATCCACCGTACGTCCTGTCCAACCCCATCACCAAACCCCACCCTCCTCTCTGTCCCAAACCCCACCCTCCTCTCTGTCCCAAACCCCACCCTCCTCTCTGTGCAAAACCCCACCCACCCGTCTGTCCCAAACCCCACCCTCCTCTCTGTCCCAAACCACACCCACCCGTCTGTCCCAAACCCCACCCTCGTCTCTGTCCCAAACCCCACCCTCCTCTCTGTCCCAAACCCCACCCTCCTCTCTGTCCCAAACCCCACCCTCCTCTCTGTCCCAAACCCCACCCTCCTCTCTGTCCCAAACCCCACCCACCTGTCTGTCCCAAACCCCACCCTCCTCTCTGTCCCAAACCCCACCCTCCCATCTGTCCAAAACCCCACCCTCCTCTCTGTCCCAAAACCCACCCTCCTCTCTGTCCCAAACCCCACCCACCTGTCTGTCCCAAACCCCACCCTCCCATCTGTCCAAAACCCCACCCTCCTCTCTGTCCCAAACCCCACCCTCCTCTCTGTCCCAAACCCCACCCACTTGTCTGTCCCAAACCCCACCCTCGTCTCTGTCCCAAACCCCACCCACCTCTCTGTCCCAAACCCCACCCACCCGTCTCTCCCAAACCCCACCCTCCTCTCTGTCCCAAACCCCACCCACCCGTCTGTTCCAAACCCCACCCTCCTCTCTGTCCCAAACCCCACCCTCCTCTCTCTCCCAAACCCCACCCTCCTCTCTGTCCCAAACCCCACCCACCTCTCTGTCCCAAACCCCACCCTCCCATCTGTCCCAAACCCCACCCTCCTCTCTGTCCCAAACCCCACCCTCCTCTCTGTCCCAAACCCCACCCTCCTCTCTGTCCCAAACCCCACCCTCCTCTCTGTCCCAAACCCCACCCTCCCATCTGTCCCAAATCCCACCCTCCTCTCTGTCCCAAACCCCACCCACCTGTCTGTCCCAAACCCCACCCACCTGTCTGTCCCAAACCCCACCCACCTGTCTGTGGGTTGGTGTTGGGTTAGTGTATAGGTCAGTGTTGCAGTTTGTGTCAATGATAGGCTCAGTGTTGGATTGGTGTTAGGCTCAGTGTTAGATTGGTGTTAGGCTCAGTGTTGGATTGGTGTTAGGCTCAGTGTTGGATTGGTGTTAGGCTCAGTGTTGGATTGGTGTTAGGCTCAGTGTTAGATTGGTGTTAGGCTCAGTGTTTGGCTCAGTGTTGGATTGGTGGTAGGCTCAGTGTTGGATTGGTGTTAGGCTCAGTGTTAGATTGGTGGTAGGCTCAGTGTTGGATTGGTGTTAGGCTCAGTGTTAGATTGGTGGTAGGCTCAGTGTTGGATTGGTGGTAGGCTCAGTGTTAGATTGGTGGTAGGCTCAGTGTTGGATTGGTGTTAGGCTCAGTGTTAGATTGGTGGTAGGCTCAGTGTTGGATTGGTGTTAGGCTCAGTGTTAGATTGGTGGTAGGCTCAGTGTTGGATTGGTGTTAGGCTCAGTGTTGGATTGGTGTTAGGCTCAGTGTTGGATTGGTGTTAGGCTCAGTGTTAGATTGGTGTTAGGCTCAGTGTTGGATTGGTGTTAGGCTCAGTGTTGGATTGGTGTTAGGCTCAGTGTTAGATTGGTGTTAGGCTCAGTGTTAGATTGGTGTTAGGCTCAGTGTTGGATTGGTGGTAGGCTCAGTGTTGGATTGGTGTTAGGCTCAGTGTTGGATTGGTGTTAGGCTCAGTGTTGGATTGGTGTTAGGTTAGTTTTGTGTTCCCTGTTGCAGCGGAGAGACCCACGCTCACTCTGGAGCACAGACTGGCGGGCGTGGAGTTTGCGGAGCTGCAGGAGGAGAAGGAGCTGAGCGTGTTCATCGATGCGTATCCTGCACCGCGAGTGCTCTGGCTGAGGGATGGCGTTGTCATCGACAACAGCGACCCGATGGTGTTCAGCAAGACGAGGCACATCGGGGGGATAAGGTACAACCAGTATACAACAACAACAACAATCACACTCTAATGTACAACCAATAACAACGACAACAATCACACTGTAATGTACAACCAATAAACAACAACAACAATAACACTAATGTACAACCAATAAACAACAACAATCACACTAATGTACAACCAACAACAACAACCACACTCTAATGTACAACCAATAAACAACAATAATCCCACACTAATGTACAACATATAACAACAACAATCACACTTTAATCTACAACCAATAAACAACAACAACAACAATCACACTCGAATGTACAACCAATAAACAACAACAACAATCACACTCTAATGTACAATGAACAAACAGCAACAATCACACGCTAATGTACAAACAATAACAACGACTGGTTTTTGTACCAATTTTACCAAGCAGTTCATTTATAAACAACAGCAATGGTCAGACTCAAAAGTACAACCAATACACAACAACAACAACAATCACACTTTAATGTACAACCAATAAACAACAACAACAATCACACTCTAATGTACAACCAATACACAACAACAACAACAATCACACTCTAATGTACAACCAATAAACAACAAAGGAAAACCCCACTCTGGGCTGGGAATCCCTGGCAGTGTGAGTGACAGCTGTGGCTTTTAGGTACCAGAGCACTCTGACTCTCTCTCGCCCCACGGAGGACGACAGCGGCAACTACAGCCTCATGGCCTCCAGCGACAGCAGCCCCTCCGCCCAAACCTCCTTCCTCCTCCGAGTCAAGAGTGAGTGTGTGTGTGTGTAATGTGTGTGTATAGTGTGTGTATTGTGTGTGTATTGTGTGTGTGTGTGTGTGTATAGTGTGTGTATTGTGTGTGTATTGTGTGTGTATTGTGTGTGTATTGTGTGTGTAATGTCTGTGTATTGTGTGTGTAATGTGTGTGTATTGTGTGTGTATTGTGTGTGTATTGTGTGTGTAATGTCTGTGTATTGTGTGTAATGTGTGTGTAATGTCTGTGTATTGTGTGTGTATTGTGTGTGTAATGTGTGTATATTGTGTGTATTGTGTGTGTAATGTCTGTGTATTGTGTGTGTATTGTGTGTGTAATGTCTGTGTATTGTGTGTGTATTGTGTGTGTATTGTGTGTGTAATGTCTGTGTATTGTGTGTATATTGTGTGTGTATTGTGTGTGTAATGTCTGTGTATTGTGTGTATATTGTGTGTGTTGTGTGTAATGTGTGTGTTGTGTGTAATGTGTGTATATTGTGTGCAATGTGTGTGTTGTGTATATTGTGTGTGTTGTGTGTAATGTGTGTATATTGTGTGTGTTGTGTGTAATGTGTGTATATTGTGTGTGTTGTGTGTAATGTGTGTATATTGTGTGTGTTGTGTGTAATGTGTGTATATTGTGTGTGTTGTGTGTAATGTGTGTATATTGTGTGTGTTGTGTGTAATGTGTGTATATTGTGTGTGTTGTGTGTAATGTGTGTATATTGTGTGTGTTGTGTGTAATGTGTGTAATGTGTGTGTGTTTTAGCCCCCAGCCAGCCGCTCCAGCCCCTGGCCCTGTTTCCCCCTGCGATCGAGCCCCAGGGGGAGGAGACTGTGGTGCCACTGCACTCCCCCTTCAGGCTGCGCTGCCGGGGGGAGGCGGAGCTGGCCTGGGACACGCCCACCCTGCTGGGCCCGGACTGGGAGGGGCCGGGGGAGGACAACAGCGGCCTGTTCATCAGCTCCGTTACCGTGGAGAATGCCACAGCCGCACACTCCGGCTTCTACACCTGCTACTACACCTACGCCAACAACACTGACCATGAGCTGGAGGCCAGCTCCATCTACGTCTATGTGCCAGGTACCTGTGTGTGTGTGTGTGTGTGTGTGTGTGTGTGGCTGTGGCTGCCCCATTAATGCGATCATTTAACCAGCCACTCGTGTGGCAGCAGTACAATGCAACAAAAAAAAATCAACCATCAGAATGGGGGAAAATGTGATCTCAGTGATTTCGACCATGTCATGATTGTTGGGCTGGTTTGAATATTTCTGTAACTGCTGATCTCCTGGAATTTTCACCCACAACGGTCTCTAGAGTTTATTCAGAATGGTGCGAAAATCAAAAAACATCCAGTGAGCAACAGTTCTGCAGGCAGAAACATGTTGTTAATTAGACAGGGCCAGACTGGTCAAAGCTGACAGGAAGGTGACAGTAGCACAAATAACCACACATTACAATAGTGGTATGCAGAAGAGCATAATCTCTGAACACGTAACGCATCAAACCTTCTAAGTGGATAGGCTACAGCAGCAGAAGACACAAAAAGTCAAACAAATAGGTCTAATGAATCCCTAATAAAGTGCTCACTAAGTGTATGTATGATTGGGTCTCCTCTGCACATGTGCCACTGCCGGGCTGGCACCTTGTGTTTCAGAAGAGAGCCGCTATGCACCTGCTCTCTCCTAAGCAGGCAGAAGGGGTTGTATATGAAAACGCTTGTACGGACTTGGAATTGGACATTCCAAATTCGACTGGGATTAGAGATGGAAAATTAAAAACAAAATCCCGAAAGTGAACTATCCTGTTACCCTCTGACCCCTCACCATGCTTGGAGTCGCTTACCATGCTCCCCTCCCCCCCCTCCCCCCACCCCCCAGACCCCGATGTGCCATTCGTCCCTTCGATGGTTCCCTTCGGCAACCACGTTCTGACCAATCACGAGGAGATGGAGATCCCGTGCCGCGTGACAGACCCCAGCACCAACGTCACCCTGATGAACGTCGACACGCAGAAGGCCGTGCCCAGCCAGTACGACAGCAAACGCGGTGCCGTCGGCTTCTTCACCTCAGGAACCTACGTCTGCCACGCGCTCGTCAACGGCCACGAGCACCTGAGCGAGGATTACATCGTCCACGGCTGGACAGGTGAGTCAGGGGTCCTCTCTTCTCCCCGAGAGTCTGCGCTTACCTTTAACTACCTGCTCTTACCTTTAACTTCCTGCGCTTACCTTTAACTACCTGCTCTTACCTTTAACTTCCTGCTCTTACCTTTAACTTCCTGCTCTTACCCTTAACTTCCTGCTCTTACCTTTAACTTCCTGCTCTTACATTTAACTTCCTGCTCTTACATTTAACTTCCTGCTCTTACCTTTAACTTCCTGCTCTTACCTTTAACTTCCTGCTCTTACCTTTAACTTCTTGCTCTTACCTTTAACTTCCTGCTCTTACCTTTAACTTCCTGCGCTTACCTTTAACTTCCTGCGCTTACCTTTAACTTCCTGCGCTTACCTTTAACTTCCTGCGCTTACCTTTAACTTCCTGCTCTTACCTTTAACTTCCTGCGCTTACCTTTAACTTCCTGCGCTTACCTTTAACTTCCTGCTCTTACCTTTAACTTCCTGCTCTTACATTTAACTTCCTGCTCTTACATTTAACTGCCTGTTATAACATTTAATTTCCTGTTCTAACCTTCCTGTCTTCAGGAGGTTCTGGGCTGCAGGTGGACCTCCAGGCCCCCAGGGCTGCGTTGTTAGTAGGGGAGAGTCTGGTGGTGACATGTGTGGCCCGGGGCAGTGAGATGCTGGAGGACAACTGGAAGTACCCAGGAAAGAGGGTGAGGTCCCTGAGCTCTTCCCAATCACTTATTTTTACCTCCTTGCTTCCTTTCCTTGCACCTTGCTCTATCCATCTGAGGACACAATAACCACAACCACAGTTTTACATGAATCTGCACACATTCCAGTCTGATGTAAGGATGTGGATATTTATGGTGGAGGAGTTGTATGTATGTAGTGTAAGGATATGGATGTTTATCGGGTGTTTAAACGCTCTGTTGTGTGCATTTAGCGTACGGATATGGATGTTTATCGGGTGTTTAAATGCTCTGTTGTGTGTATTTGGTGTGAGGATGTGCATGTTTATGGAGTGTTTAAACGCTCTGTTGTGTGTATTTAGCGTACGGATATGGATGTTTATCGGGTGTTTAAACGCTCTGTTGTGTGTATTTGGTGTGAGGATATGCGTGTTCGGGGTGGTGTTTTAAAGCTCTGTTGTGTTGTGATGGCGGTGCAGGCGCAGCGGGGGGTGAAGACGGTGCGGGAGAATAAGAAGGAGCAGGAGATCCGCTACATGCTCACCATCCCACAGGCGTCTGTCAAGGACAGCGGCCTCTACGCCTGCTCCATCACCGACATCCTGAGCAACGACAGCCAGACCCGCGAGCTGAGCATCACTGTGTACGGTGAGTCCCGCCCGCGAGCTGAGCATCACTGTGTATGAGCTGAGCATCACTGTGTATGAGCTGAGCATCACTGTGTATGAGCTGAGCATCACTGTGTATGAGCTGAGCATCACTGTGTATGAGCTGAGCATCACTGTGTATGAGCATCACTGTGTATGAGCTGAGCATCACTGTGTATGAGCTGAGCATCACTGTGTATGAGCTGAGCATCACTGTATGAGCTGAGCATCACTGTGTATGAGCATCACTGTGTATGAGCTGAGCATCACTGTGTATGAGCTGAGCATCACTGTGTATGAGCTGAGCATCACTGTGTATGAGCTGAGCATCACTGTGTTTGAGCATCACTGTGTATGAGCATCACTGTGTATGAGCTGAGCATCACTGTGTATGAGCTGAGCGTCACTGTGTATGAGCTGAGCATCACTGTGTAAGAGCTGAGCATCACTGTGTATGAGCTGAGCATCACTGTGTATGAGCATCACTGTGTATGAGCTGAGCATCACTGTGTATGAGCTGAGCATCACTGTGTATGAGCTGAGCATCACTGTGTATGAGCTGAGCATCACTGTGTATGAGCATCACTGTGTATGAGCTGAGCATCACTGTGTATGAGCTGAGCATCACTGTGTATGAGCTGAGCATCACTGTGTATGAGCATCACTGTGTATGAGCTGAGCATCACTGTGTATGAGCATCACTGTGTACAGTGAGTCCCGCTCTGTTCACATCCTTGTCGTTTATAGTTGTAGTTTTTTTTTGGGGGGGGGGGGGGGCATGTTGATACAGTACTGTACATTAGTCAGTAAGTGTCCAGCTGCATTAATGGACTATACACAATGAGTGTAATTTGTGGAAAAAAAGAGCGTAGTTTGTGTCACTGTGGATAAGGCCTCGGTGTGAGTGTATTGCCCCCCCCCCCCCCGCAGACCGGCCGTTCGTGTCTCTGGACCCCCTCTTCAGGCAGGCCCAGTTCGCCGAGCTCGACGAGGTGAAGGAGTTTGCCGTCACCGTCAGTTCCTTCCCCGCCCCCAAAGTCACCTGGCTGAAGGACGGGGCGGTGCTTAATGACATCAGCGCTGAGATCACCAACAGCCTCCAGCCAATCACGGAAACCAGGTGAGCCACCACGCCCAATAAGCACCGCTCTCATGTGCATGAAAGAAAAGTCACTTTTGTGGTTTTTGGTGATTTCACTGGGCTTGCAGGCACCATTGTGAGGCTTCGGGCGAGTTGTGGCTGTATTGGGGTGATTTGGGCTGTTGGTACCTCAGTGGGGTTTTGGGTGAGTTGTGGCTGTATTGGGGTGATTTGGGCTGTTGGTACCTCAGTGGGGTTTTGGGTGAGTTGTGGCTGTATTGGGGTGATTTGGGCTGTTGGTACCTCAGTGGGGTTTGGGTGAGTTGTGGCTGTATTGGGGTGATTTGGGCTGTTGGTACCTCAGTGGGGTTTTGGGTGAGTTGTGGCTGTATTGGGGTGATTTGGGCTGTTGGTACCTCAGTGGGGTTTGGGTGAGTTGTGGCTGTATTGGGGTGATTCGGGCTGTTGGTACCTCAGTGGGGTTTTGGGTGAGTTGTGGCTGTATTGGGGTGATTTGGGCTGTTGGTACCTCAGTGGGGTTTGGGTGAGTTGTGGCTGTATTGGGGTGATTTGGGCTGTTGGTACCTCAGTGGGGTTTTGGGTGAGTTGTGGCTGTATTGGGGTGATTTGGGCTGTTGGTACTGTTGTGGGGTTTTGGGTGAATTGTGGCTGTATTGGGGTGATTCGGGCTGTTGGTACCTCAGTGGGGTTTTGGGTGAGGTGTTGTTGAATTGGGTGATTTGGGTCACAGGTTCCGGAGTGTTCTCAGGCTGATCCGAGCCAAAGAGGAGGACAGTGGCAACTACACCATCCGAGTCGAAAACGGGAACCAATCACAGACTTTCAACTTCACACTGCAAGTAAAAAGTGAGGGAGTTCTCCTGTGTTTGTGTTTCTGTCTCTGTGTGCACATTTGTGTATTGTTTGTGTGTGTAGCTCTTCAGTGGTAGAGGTATATAAACCTGTGTGTGTGTGTGTAGTTCCTCAGTGGTAGAGATATATAAACCTGTGTGTCTGTGTCTGTGTAGTTCCTCAGTGGTAGAGGTATATAAACCTGTGTGTGTGTGTGTGTGTGTGTGTGTGTGTGTGTAGTTCCTCAGTGGTAGAGGTATATAAACCTGTGTGTGTGTGTGTGTAGTTCCTCAGTGGTAGAGGTATATAAACCTGTGTGTGTGTGTGTGTGTGTGTGTGTGTAATTCCTCAGTGGTAGAGGTATATAAACCTGTGTGTGTGTGTGTAGTTCCTCAGTGGTAGAGGTATATAAACCTGTGTGTGTGTGTGTGTGTGTGTGTGTGTAGTTCCTCAGTGGTAGAGGTATATAAACCTGTGTGTGTGTGTGTGTAGTTCCTCAGTGGTAGAGGTATATAAACCTCTGTGTGTGTGTGTGTGTGTAGTTCCCGTGGCCATTGTGGATCTGATGGATCTTCATCATGGCTCAGCGTCAGGGCAGTCAGTGGTCTGTATATCCAGAGGCCTGCCCATCCCGGAGGTAGAGTGGTTCACCTGCAGCAACATCAAGCAGTGAGTACTCTTACACACACACACACACACACACACTGTTATATACGAGCACACACACACACACACACACACACACACACACTGTTATATAGAGCACACTGTCACACACACACACACACACACACACACACTGTTATATAGAGCACACTGTCACACACACACTGTTATATAGAGCACACACACACACACTGTTATATACGAGCACACACACACACACACACACACACACACACTGTTATATAGAGCACACTGTCACACACACACTGTTATATAGAGCACACACACACACACACTGTTATATACGAGCACACACACACACACACACACACACACACACACACTGTTATATAGAGCACACTGTCACACACACACACACACTGTTATATAGAGCACACTGTCACACACACACACACACACACACACTGTTATATACGAGCACACTGTCACACACACACACACACACACACACACTGTTATATACGAGCACACTGTCACACACACACACACACACACCCTGTTATATAGAGCACACTGTCACACACACACACACACACACACACACTCACTGTTATATACGAGCACACTGTCACACACACACACACACACACACACACACTGTTATATACGAGCACACTGTCACACACACACACACACACACACACACACACTGTTATATACGAGCACACTGTCACCCACACACACACACACACTGTTATATACGAGCACACTGTCACACACACACACACACACACTGTTATATACGAGCACACTGTCACACACACACACACACACACTGTTATATACGAGCACACACACACACACACACACACACACACTGAATGAGATCCTGCCTCCCCAGGTGTGCTAACGACTCCTCCCAGTGGACCCCCCTCCCTGTAAACTCCAGCGAGGTTACCGTGGAGACGCACATCAATGAGGACAACAACCTGGAGAGCCAGGTGATCTTCGCCAAGCTGGACAGCACCCTGTCGGTGCGCTGTCTGGCCCGGAACGAGCTGTCTGCCGTCAGCAGGGAGGTCAAACTGGTGTCCAATGGTGAGTGCTTGGGGATCATGGGTAATGGTGCTGAGGGACCATGGGTAATGGGTAATGGTGCTGTGGGATTATGGGTAATGGGTAATGGTGCATAAAGTCTAATCTCTTGTTAGACTTTATTGTACAAGGGGTCAAATGCGATTGTGTTCATGCGGGTGTGTTTATACGGGTGTGTTCATGCGGGTGTGTTCATGCGGGTGTGTTTATACGGGTGTGTTCATGCGGGTGTGTTCATGCGGGTGTGTTTATACGGGTGTGTTCATGCGGGTGTGTTCATGCGGGTGTGTTTATACGGGTGTGTTCATGCGGGTGTGTTCATGCGGGTGTGTTCGCATGTGTTCATGCGGGTGTGTTTATACGGGTGTGTTCATGCGGGTGTGTTCATGCGGGTGTGTTCATGCGGCTGTGTTCATACGGGTGTGTTCATGCGGGTGTGTTTATACGGGTGTGTTCATGCGGGTGTGTTCATGCGGCTGTGTTCATGCGGCTGTGTTCTTGCGGGTGTGTTCATGCGGGTGTGTTCATGCGGGTGTGTTCATGCGGGTGTGTTCATGCGGCTGTGTTCATGCGGGTGTGTTTATACGGGTGTGTTCATGCGGGTGTGTTCATGCGGGTGTGTTCATGCGGCTGTGTTCATGCGGGTGTGTTTATACGGGTGTGTTCATGCGGGTGTGTTCATGCGGCTGTGTTCATGCGGGTGTGTTTATACGGGTGTGTTCATGCGGGTGTGTTCATGCGGGTGTTTTTAGCCCTGCAGTCGGAGTTGACCGTGGCGGCCGCAGTTCTGGTTCTGCTTGTCATCGTCATCATCTCCCTCATCATCCTCGTCATTATCTGGAAGCAGGTATTGACTGCTCATCAGCCAATCACCTCCCATCACACT
>NW_026890518.1:187500-197500 GCF_963514075.1 Conger conger
CATTTATACACATTTACACATCATTTACACATCATTCACACATCATTTATACACATTTACACATCATTTACACATCATTTATACACATTTACACATCATTTACACATCATTTACAAATCATGCACACGTCATTTATGCACATACATCATTCACACATCATTTATACACACACATATCATTTACACACATTTACACACATTTACACACACTTATGAGCAAATAAAAGTGAGAGAGTGTGCTCTGTGCAGAGCCCGCATGGGCGTTTACCCGCTGTACTGTGCAGCCCTCACTGGGAGGATTACAGGCCAGGCATCCCAGTGTAGGGTCATGTGACGCCCTAAATCCGGGGTTGCGAGATAAGCATGTGCGTGGGGGTGTCTGTAATTACAGAGAACAGCTCAGCCTGTCTCCCCTCTGTCTGCCAACACAGCGATCTGTGATTTATCCCCCTCTCTCTCTCTCATTCTCTCTCCCTCTTCCTCTCTCTATCTCCCTCTCTCTCTCTCCCCCTCTCTCTCTCTCCCTCCCTCCCTCTCCCTCTCCCTCTCTCTCTCTCTCCCTCTTCCTCTCTCTATCTCCCTCTCTCTCTCTCCCTCTCCCTCTCTCTCTCTCCCCCTCTCTCTCCCTCCCTCCCTCCCTCCCTCTCCCTCTCCCTCTCCCTCTCTCTCTCTCCCTCTTCCTCTCTCCCTCTCCCTCTCCCTCTCTCTCTCTCCCCCTCTCTCTCCCTCCCTCCCTCCCTCTCCCTCTCCCTCTCCCTCTCCCTCTCTCTCTCTCTCTCTCTCTCTCTCTCTTCCTCTCTCTATCTCCCTCTCTCTCTCCCCCTCTCTCTCCCTCCCTCCCTCTCCCTCTCCCTCTCTCTCACAGTGTAGTGTTAATGTGTCTCTCTCGCTCTCACAGTGTAGTGTTAATGTCTCTCTCTCTCACAGTGTGTGCACAGGGATTTAGCAGCCCGGAATGTGCTCCTGTCACACGGGAAAATTGTCAAAATCTGCGACTTTGGCCTCGCACGGGACATTATGCACGACAACAACTACGTCTCCAAAGGCAGTGTAAGTCTGTACACAGATGCAAAGCCTCAATTTCAGATTATCCCCTTTGTGGGTGATTGCCCGCTGTTTGTGTGAGTGATTTTCCCCTGTGTGAGTGATTATCTCCTGTAAGTTTGAGTGATTATCCGCTGTGTTTGAGTGATTATCTCCTGCATGTTGAGTGAGTATCTCCTGTATGTTGAGTGATTATCCCCTGTGTGTGAGTGATTACTCCCTGTGTCTTTGTGTGATTATCTCCTGTATGTTTGTGTGATTATTGCCTGTGTGTTTGAGTGATTATCCTGCGTGTGTGAGTGATTATCCTATGTTTTGGCTGAATAAGATGATGTGCTCTTGCTTCAGACCTTCCTGCCAGTGAAGTGGATGGCTCCTGAGAGTATCTTTGATAACCTGTACACCACCCTGAGTGACGTGTGGTCCTACGGGATCCTGCTGTGGGAGATCTTCTCTCTGGGTGAGTACATATTTGTGTTTGTGTGTCAGTGAGTGATGTTTGTGTTTGTGTGTCTGAGTGATGTTTGTGTTTCAGTGAGGGATGTTTGTGTTTGTGTGTCAGTGAGTGATGTTTGTGTTTGTGTTTCAGTGAGTGATGTTTGTGTTTGTGTGTCTGAGTGATGTTTGTGTTTCAGTGAGTGATGTTTGTATTTGTGTTTCAGTGAGTGATGTTTGTGTTTGTGTCAGTGAGTGATGTTTGTGTTTGTGTGTCAGTGAGTGATGTTTGTGTTTCAGTAAGTGATGTTTGTGTTTGGGCGGCACAGATGGTGCAGTGGGTAGCACTACCGCCTCACAGCAAGGAGGTCCTGGGTTCGAATCCCCGTCGGCCGGGGCCTCTCTGTGTGGAGTTTGCATGTTCTCCCCGTGTCTGCGTGGGTTTCCTCCGGGTACTCCGGTTTCCTCCCACAGTCCAAAGACATGCATGTTAGGCTGATTGGAGAGTCTAAAATGGCCGTAGGTATGAGTGTGTGAGTGAATGGTGTGTGTGCCCTTCGATGGACTGGCGACCTGTCCAGGGTGTACTACTGCCTTTCACCCAATGTATGCTGGGATAGGCTCCAGCCCCCCTGCGACCCTGTTCAGGATAAGCGGGTTAGGATAATGAATGAATAAATTAATGTTGTGTTTGTGTGTCAGTGAGTGATGTTTGTGTTTGTGTTTCAGTAAGTGATGTTTGTGTTTGTGTTTGTTTGAAGGTGGAACTCCCTACCCTGGCATGGTTGTCGACTCCAGCTTCTATAATAAGATAAAAAGCGGCTACAGAATGTCCAAGCCAGAGCATGCAACCAGCGATGTGTGAGTTCCCTCAGCTCAACATCACACACACTCACACACACTCACACACTCACACACCATGTGCACACACATTGTGTGACTGTCCAAGTATTTATGGTCTCCACTGTATATATGCCTGTTGAAATGCTGATTAGATGTGTGTGAATGGTAGGATTGTGGTTAGCTGCTCTGGTGACGCTGGACTCTGTGATTGGCTGCCCTGTTGATGGTGTGATCTGTGATTGGCTGCAGGTACGAGGTGATGATGCGTTGCTGGAACAGCGAGCCAGAGAAGAGACCTTCTTTCCACAGCCTGAGCGAGACCGTGGCCACTCTCCTCCCCTCAGAGTACAAAAAGGTGTGACCTGACCTCTGACCTCTGACCTCTGCCTAAAGCCAGGCATTTCCTGTTCTCATCGCAATATGAAAAACCTGTTCAGTTGATGTTCACATTTTCATCTGTAGTTCGCTTTATATGGCAGAACACAATGCATGCTCGCAGGACTGTGTATGTGTATGTGTGTATGTGTGTGTATGTGTGTGTATGTGTGTGTGTGTATATGTGTGTATGTGTGTGTGATGCCCATGTGACAAGGTGTATTAAAAATCACGTGTTCCTTTAAACAGGCATGATTGGCCTAATATAGGACACCAACAACCCATGAAATTCTAACTTGTGTTCTGTGTGTCTGTGCTGTGTGTGTCTGGTCTGTGTGTGTCTGTGCTGTGTGCCTGGTCTGTGCTGTGTGTGTCTGTGCTGCGTGTGTCTGGTCTGTGCCGTGTCTGTGTTGTGTGTCTGTGCTGCGTGTGTCTGGTCTGTGCTGCGTGTGTCTGGTCTGTGCTGTGTGTGTCTGTGCTGTGTGTGTCTGTGCTGTGTGTGTCTGGTCTGTGCCGTGTCTGTGTTGTGTGTCTGTGCTGTGTGTGTCTGGTCTGTGCCGTGTCTGTGTTGTGTGTCTGTGCCCGTGGGCTCAGAGCTATGAGCGTGTGAACCAGGACTTCCTGAAGAGTGACCACCCTGCGGTGACGCGTGTGTGCGTGGAGGGCGATGCGTATGTGGGCATGGCCTATAAGAACCAGGGCAAGGCCAAGCTGCGGGAGAGTGGGCTGGAGGAGCAGCGTCTGAGCTCGGACAGCGGATACATCATCCCCCTGCCTGACCTGGAGCCCCTCTCCGACCACCCCCACAGCAAGAGGAACCGCCACAGGTATCCCACGCCCTTTATACTATACCCTCCCCTTTACACGATACCCTCCCCTTTATACTATACCCTCCCCTTTACACGATACCCTCCCCTTTATACTATACCCTCCCCCTTATACTATACCCTCCCCTTTACACTATACCCTCCCCTTTACACTATACCCTCCCCTTTACAGTATACCCTCCCCCTTATACTATACCCTCCCCCTTACAGTATAGCCCCGCCCCTTTCTACTGTACCCTCCCCTTTACACTATACCCTCCCCTTTACACTATACCCTCCCCTTTATACTATACCCTCCCCCTTATACTATACCCTCCCCTTTACACTATACCCTCCCCCTTATACTGTACCTGCCCCTTACAGTATAGCCCCGCCCCTTAAGACTATACCCACCCCTTACAGTATAGCCCCGCCCCTTAAGACTGTACCTGCCCCTTACAGTATAGCCCCGCCTCTTAATGCTATACCCTCCCTCCCCCTTATAGTATAGCCCCGCCCCTTCATACATAATACTGTAGCCCCTCCCCTTAATACTATACCCGCCTTATTTGGATTACTTTGCCGATTAATTCTTATCGTTTATGTGTATGTATTTTTTGTGAGCAACATCAAAGCCAAAGTCGAGTGGTTATGGAATGTTGGTGGCAATGTAGCGATATCCATTGGCCAATCACATTGGCCATCACCTAACTATAAACTGACCTTCACACTGTTGCCCCCCCCTCGCCCTGTTGCCCCCCCCTCGCCCTGTTGCCCCCCCCTCACCCTGTTGCCCCCCCCTCGCCCTGTTTCCCCCCCCTCGCCCTGTTGCCCCCCCCTCGCCCTGTTGCCCGGCAGCTCCCAGACGTCGGAGGAGAGTGCGATAGAGACGGGGTCCAGCAGCTCCACTCTGCTGCGGCGGGAGGCGGAGACTCTGGAGGACATCCAGGACCTGGAGCTGGAGGAGGAGCTGGAGGAGGATAGCTTCCTGTAGAGAGAGAGGCCCCGCCCCCTGCATCAGGCCCCGCCCCCTGCCCCCAGCCTTAGACCCTGTCTTCTGCTCAAGGCCCCGCCCCATGACTGAGGCCCCGCCCCCTGCGTCAGACCCTGCCTGAGGCCCCGCCCCCTGCCTCAGACCCTGCCTGAGGCCCCGCCCCCTGCCTCAGACCCTGCCTGAGGCCCCGCCCCCTGCCTCAGACCCTGCCTGAGGCCCCGCCCCATGCCTGAGGCCCCGCCCCCTGCCTCAGACCCTGCCTGAGGCCCCGCCCCCTGCCTCAGACCCTGCCTGAGGACTGAGGCCCCGCCCCACCACCCTTCACCATCCCCCCGGCATAACCACTCCCCCGAGGCCCAAGCCCCACCCACTCAGCAGCGCCACAGGGCAGCCCCTCCCTGTTGGGTGGGGCTCTGGAACACGTTTATGGGAGGGACAAATGCACATTAGGAGAGGGGGGGGTATGAGGGCCCCCCCTGATTATTCCTCCACCTCCCAAGGGCATTCTGAGTCAGCAACATAAGCAACCAATCAGAGAGCACACAGGACTTCTATAGTGGGAAACAACCAATTAGAGAGCAAACAGGCCTTCTACAGTGGAAAACCAACCAATCAGAGAACGCAGAGGCCTTCTACAGTGGGAAAACTACCTATCAGAGAGCACATGGGCCTTCTATAGTCAGACAACAGCCAATCAGAACATGGTCTGACCGTCTACAGTGGAAATCAGCCAATCAGAGCACAGTCTGACCGTCTACAGTGGAAATCAGCCAATCAGAGGACAGTCTGACCGTCTACAGTGGAAATCAGCCAATCAGAGGACAGTCTGACCGTCTGCAGTGCAAGAACAATCAGTCAGGTACACAGGTGCTCAGGTACAAGGCTTGCTTTCCCGAGTGCCAAATATCGTTGGGTGTTCTCATGGAGACACCTGTAACAGGTGAACCTCAACCCCTCAAATGGTCTTCTACATTCCTGTGTGGTGTCGGTTTGACAAAAAGCAATACTTAGATAAAGCACAAAAAACTGAAAATTGATGATGTCTTTTTCCATAGTATGAGTAACTATATGTTGACAACAGCTAAATAAGTCCGATGGTTAAATTTATTTTTTTACTTTACTTTTTGTTCTCATATAAATATGTGTAATATTTGTGAATACGTGAGAGTCAGGTGTTTTCTGTGTTTGACGAAGAGCACAGCTGTTACATGTGCCATGGGTATCTTTTAAACTTTTTACACAGTCTTACTGGAAGCTTCTGTGTGACACTGTTTATTATCAGCAGCAATGCAGGTTGTGCGTTAGACGCCTTTAACCCCCCACTATTCCCTGCTCAAATACATCTTCAGATACGTATCAATATTTACCTACATTTAGAAAATATCTTACCAGAGCCCCACTCTGCCACAGCCTGCCAGAGGAACAAGAGCTGAAACAAACACAGAGAGAGAATCACGTCTGCACTCGTCCTTTTAATGGAAAAATGAAATAATATGATTTAATTTAATCTGAAATGAATAACAAGGGACATGACCATCAGCCCATGCTGATGTACAGACCTACAGGGCCAAACAAGGAACCTGGAGACACTGGGTCTGTGGTCACAGGTACTCTATGTACCATCCAGATGGTAAACTCCTGTCTTCCCAACTTCCAGCCCCTCTACTTCCTCCTTGTAGGAGGTTCCGGGAGGTTCCAGGAGGTTCTAGTAGGTTCTAGAAGGTTCTGACCTGCATTCAAGAAGGTGAATGTTAGCTAGCACTAGCTAACATTTGCCAACATATTCTAACTTTTTTCTGTTCACCATGAACGTTAGCTAAAGTCAGCTAACAGTTTGAAAAGGCTGCTCATAGGAAAAATGGCTGCTGAGTAAATGTAATATTTGTTCATACCTTTAAAAATAAATCATAGGTAAGATCTAAGTCGCATCCATTTGCATTAAGAAGGCGTTAAAATTGTTCAACAGTTACTGTTTGCTGCAACCATAGTTCACCACAAACGTTCACCACCTTGAATGCACATCTGGTTAATGTGGTGGCTCTCTTTGTGTTGCTATGGCAATCTACAAAAACGCCCCATTCATGAATATTCAGATTGAGCCAGCCAATCACAGAGCAGTCTGAGCTTCTAAAGCCATAGCTATTGGTTGGGCCCAGTCAGCTGACACTGGTCTCCACACTCATGTGATTTTCTCTGAACCAAATAATATTCTTGAATAGCTTTTGAGGCAAGCCCACCCCATCCAGCAGATGGCATTGTTGGGAAAGCAGACAGACAGTTTTTTAAATTCAACTCAATTTCATCTTAAATTTTGTCGCTTCTCACAGTAGACTGTCACAAAGGCGCTTTACAAAAGGGAAGAAACATGGGTAATGTCAGCCCTGAGCCCCCAAATAGCATATGAGGTGAACAACTCCCTCGTAGGAGAAATAACCCTCAAACAGTGGCAAGAAAAAACTCCATGATGGGAAGAAATCTGGAGAGGAGCCTGGCTAAAGGGGATGAGCCCATCCTCCACTGGCCTACTGGCTGAGATGGTAACAGTTCAGGTGTTGAGCTAGCAGGTATTCTAGAGTCCACAGTATGCATAGGGGAGGAGAATGAATCTGGCTCCAGCTGCTTCAGGCTGTGAACTGAACGTTCAAGACAAACCCAAATCTGAGAAGATCTTTATCTGAAAGACGTTAGTGAAATGTGAGGTGATGTTATACATCACTGTTCATAGATGTAGTCTGTAGTGTCGCTGTTTCACTGCCAGGCCTCCCCAGTGCGGCGCTGAGCTGGAGGTCCTTCTCACATCAACCAGGAGACTATTTCTTTTCTTTTTTTTCAAGGAAGGATTTCTTGTTTTTTGGAATTGTTTTTAAAAACTTCCTGTTTCAAAAAACCATGGGGAAACAGGAAGTTTTTCCAGAGGTACATTATTATTTGCAAGTATAGATATATTAGCCACTTACAGATGTTATCATGTATGTTTTATATGCATTGTGTACATTCAGATGATCTATATTTCAATAAATGATTTATTATGTCATTTCTTTGTTTTTGGGTGCCATTTTTTCTCTTTGAGGGCTGTAAGGTGTAAAATAGTCACTGGCTCTCCTGTAGTACTGTGTGGCCTGTAGGGTGTACAATAGTCACTGGCTCTCCTGTAGTACTGTGTGTGGCCTGTAGGGTGTACAATAGTCACTGGCTCTCCTGTAGTACTGTGTGTGGCCTGTAGGGTGTACAATAGTCACTGGCTCTCCTGTAGTACTGTGTGTGGCCAGTAGTGTGTAAAATGGTCACTGGCTCTCCTGTAGTACTGTGTGGCCTGTAGGGTGTACAATAGTCACTGGCTCTCCTGTAGTACTGTGTGTGGCCAGTAGGGTATACAATAGTCACTGGCTCTCCTGTAGTACTGTGTGGCCTGTAGGGTGTACAATAGTCACTGGCTCTCCTGTAGTACTGTGTGTGGCCTGTAGGGTGTACAATAGTCACTGGCTCTCCTGTAGTACTGTGTGTGGCCAGTAGGGTGTACAATAGTCACTGCCTCTCCTGTAGTACTGTGTGTGGCCAGTAGGGTGTACAATAGTCACTGCCTCTCCTGTAGTACTGTGTGTGGCCGATAGGGTGCAGACACACACAGCATAGTCAAGAGCTTCACCTGTTTTTCAAACCAAATATCAAAATGGCTAAGAAATATGATCAAAGTGACTTTCACCGTGGAATGATTGTTGGTGACAGGCAGGGTGGTTTGAGTTCCTCAGAAAACTGCTGATCTCCTGGGACTTCCACTAGTCTCTTTGCAAACTAAAAATCAATTGAGCAGCAATTCTGCAAGAGGTCAGAGGTCAGAGGAGAATGGCAGACTGGGCTAAGTTGACGGGAAGGTGACAGTAAAACAAATAACCACCCATTACATTACATTATTGGCATTTGGCAGACACTCTTATCCAGAGCGACATACAGTTGATTAGACTAAGCAGGAGACAATCCTCCCCTGGAGCAATACAGGGTTAAGGGCCTTGCTCAAGGGCCCAAGGGCTGTGTGGATCTTATTGTGGCTACACCAGGATTAGAACCACCGACCTTGCGGGTCCCAGTCATGCACCTTAACCACTACGCTACAGGCCACCCGCTGTAGTAGCGTCTCTGAACAATACATCATAACTCTAAGTGGCTAGGCTACAGCTGCAGAAGGCTAAAAAGAATGAGTCTAATAAGAAAGTGCTCACTGAGTGCATATTCAATTTGAAACGAAGCTTATAATTCAACCAGATCCCAGGGTATTTATAGCAAGACACTCTTTCAATCAATGCACTTAACATCTGGAGAGGTGGATTTCAGTTCCTCCCCGGTGTGAGACCATAGGCATTCAGTTTTGCCTGTATTGGGGACCAGTTGCAGACTGAATATAATTAAAAGCTGAAGTATTGAAAAAGATTTGGACAGAGGCAGGAGGCACAGCAATAAATAATTGTTTCATCAGCATATATGTGGATATTATAATTGTTTGTTTAAATTAATTGTTGAATAAAATGTGCAAAAGATGATAAAAACAGACAGTAGAAATGTGTGGGGTGTGGACCACTGCATGAGAGTCTGGAGACTGGTCCGTGTGTCTTACCATACCATAAACGACCACAGGGGGGCAGTATAGTGCAACTGTTCACACTGTGGAACACAAGCTTCAGACAGGACTGAAGCATAATGCACATATCAGAATCATGATTACATTCCATGTCTGGTATGTTCTGCTTATCTTTTACATTATATTTTTCTGTGTGAGACAGAGATTGAATATATAGATAGATAGAGCACATATGTCAGCCCCAGGTCTGCACTGCTGCATTGCTGGGTGCATGTCTGTACATACTGAAAATGTGCGCTTAAAATGTACACATACCTTGTGCGGCCTAAATTCCCACTGAAAGTCAAACCTGCAGACACAGCACCCCCACTCCAGGACTGGAGTTAAACCTGCAGACACAGCGCCCCCACTCCAGGACTGGAGTTATACCTGCAGACACTGCAGCCCTCCAGGACTGGAGTTAAACCTGCAGGCACTGCGGCCCTCCAGGACTGGAGTTATACCTGCAGACACTGTGTGGTGAGCTGGCAAAAGGCACTATATTAATCTGATCCAGATTGAAACTGGCTCTGTTGGTTTATGAGTAATCATTTTTGTTGTTTATTGGCTGCTATTCTGATGAAGAAAAAAGAAAAGAGTTTTTATCTGTGCCAAGCTTGAACATCAAACTGCCTGTTAAAGAGAGATGCAAATGAGAGACAGAAAGATCAAGGGAGGGAGGGAGAGAGAGAGAGAGAGAGAGAGAGAGAGAGAGAGAGAGAGTGAGAGAGGGCAGGAGGGACAGAGAGAGAGAGAGAGAGAGAGAGAGAGAGAGGGCAGGAGGGACAGAGAGAGAGAGAGAGAGAGAGAGAGAGGGCAGGAGGGACAGAGAGAGCGAGAGAGGGAGGGACAGAGAGAGATATAGAGAGAGAGTGAGAGAGAGAGGGCAGGA
>NW_026890518.1:202500-212500 GCF_963514075.1 Conger conger
GCCCTGCTCTAGCTGTTGAATGAGGTGTGCTTTGTTAGGGTTGGACTGAGAACCTGTTGGACTGTAGATCTCCAGGAACAGGGTTGAGCAGCCCTGCTCTAGCTGTTGAATGAGGTGTGCTTTGTTAGGGTTGGACTGAGAACCTGTTGGACTGTAGATCTCCAGGAGCAGGGTTGGGCAGCCCTGCTGTAGGTTTTTGGGGTGCCCTGCTGAGCTGGTATAATAATAGGTTTCGGGGTGCGCTGTTGTATCTGGGTTAATAATGTGTTAAGTCATTTTAAAGTCACCCAAGGCTACCCATAGTCTTACTTTAGAACATGTATTACCCCCCTCCCCCAAAAAGAAACAAAGCATGCATCTGATTGAACCCATGTGCCTCACCCCCTCCCAAAAACATACAGACTGCTCTTTATGTGATGTGTGATGTGTGATGTGTGTGTGTGTGATGTGTGGTCATGTGAGGAAGAAGAGCAGAGACAGGCTCTGCGTGTAAAAATAACTCTTCTTTCTCCCAGTGGCTATAACAGTCCCCTTCGCAAACCGCTGCCTGTGCCAAAGAGCTCTTGCCCTCTCTCTGTCTCCATCTCTCTCCATCTCTCTTTCCATCTCTCACTCCATCTCTTTTCATCTGCCTCCATCTCTCTCCATCTCCCTCTCTATCTCTCTCTCCATCGCCCCCTCCATCTCTCACTCCATCTCTTTCCATCTGCCTCCATCTCTCTCCATCTCCCTCTCTATCTCTCTCTCCATCGCCCCCTCCATCTCTCACTCCATCTCTTTCCATCTGCCTCCATCTCTCTCCATCTCCCTCTCTATCTCTCTCTCCATCACCCCCTCCATCTCTCACTCCATCTCTTTCCATCTGCCTCCATCTCTCTCTCCATCTCCCTCTCTATCTCTCTCTCCATCTCCCCCTCCATCTCTCTCTCCATCTCTTTCCATCTGCCTCCATCTCTCTCCATCTCCCGCTCTATCTCTCTCCATCTCCCCCTCCATCTCTCACTCCATCTCTTTCCATCTGCCTCCATCTCTCTCCATCTCCCTCTCTATCTCTCTCTCCATCGCCCCCTCCATCTCTCACTCCATCTCTTTCCATCTGCCTCCATCTCTCTCCATCTCCCTCTCTATCTCTCTCTCCATCGCCCCCTCCATCTCTCACTCCATCTCTTTCCATCTGCCTCCATCTCTCTCCATCTCTCACTCCATCTCTTTCCATCTGCCTCCATCTCTCTCTCCATCTCCCTCTCTATCTCTCTCTCCATCTCCCCCTCCATCTCTCTCTCCATCTCTTTCCATCTGCCTCCATCTCTCTCCATCTCCCTCTCTATCTCTCTCTCCATCTCCCCCTCCATCTCTTTCCATCTCCCTCTCTATCTCTCTCCATCTCTCTCTATCTCCATCTCTTCATCAGCCCCCTCTCAGACTGCTGCCTGCGCCTGGTCAATGTCTTGTTAATGAGAAACGCCAGAATGGTCAAAGCTGACAGGAAGGTGACAGTAATGCAAATAACCTCACATTACAACAGTGGTGTGCAGAAGAGCATCTCTGAACACAAAACACATCAAACCTCTTAAGTGGATAGGCTACAGCAGCAGAAGATCAATAAGTCTGAAAAATAAGTGTAATAAATACCTAATAAAGTGCTCACTATATATATATATATTGTATGTTTATACTTCATAAAATAAGGGATTTGAATGTGATGGCAGCAGTCAGAGGGGGTGTGTTTAAATGGGAAAAATTGTTTAATTCATTTTAAACAGAATTTAAATGGAGATCAGGTTCCTCACTAAAATAGCCACATGACTGTTATATCGACCACCCACCCTGCCCGATGTCTGTGTGACAATCAAGTCTGCTGTTTGTGTGTGTGTGTGTGTGTCTCTGTGTGTGAGTGTGTGTGTGTGTGTGTCAGTGTGAGTGTGAGTGTGTATATGTGTGTGTGTGTGTGTGTGTGTGTGTGAAAGTATGTGTATGTGTGTGTGTGTGTGTGTGAGTATATGTGTGTGTGTGTGTGTGTGTGTGTGAGTATATGCGTGTGAGTGTGTGTGTGTGTGTGTGAAAGTATGTGCATGTGCATGTGTGTGTGTGTATGTGTGTGTGTGTGTATGCGTGTGAGAGTATATGCGTGTGAGTGTGTGTGAGTGTGAGTGTGTGTGTGTATATGTGTGTGTGTGTGTGTGTGTGTGTGTGTGTGAGTATATGCGTGTGAGTGTGTGTGAGTGTGAGTGTGTGTGTGATCACATACTTCTACATGCTCACACACTCTTTCCCTCACACATGCACACACACTCTCACATTCTCTCTCACACTCTCTCCCACACACACATACTCATAGGCACACACACATTCTCTCTTTCTCTCACATACACATACACACAAACACTCTCAGGCACACACACACATTATCTCTCTGTCATACACACACACACACTCTCAGGCACACACACATTCTCTCTCTCATACACACACACACATACACACACTCTCAGGCACACACACACATTCTCTCTCTCATACACACACGCACACACACACACTCTCAGGCACACACACATTCTCTCTCTCTCATACGCGCACACTGACACACCATAAGCACTTTGCGCATGAAATGAACTGTTGTGCCAAGCTGTAAGAGTGTTTTATGAAGCGCTTTGAAGAAGTCAATTGTTGAATTGTTGGCAATTGTAAAAAACTTTAATCATAGCAACAAAGTTATAGGTACAAAGTGGCCTGCCTGTGTTGTCCACAGAAAATATCACCTCTGGGGTTCAGTAATGCCATCTATGTTGTAAGCTTGCAGATGCGTTGCTGAAGTTCTTGTTTTAGTTTGAAGTGATGTAACGCTGACTGCATGTTTACCTTTTTCAGCAGAGCTCGGAGTTACAGCTCCCCCGGGGGACGTATCCTGCGATGCGCGGCTCCTTTAAAATATTCAAATGCGTTTGAGAGTCATCGCCCCGTCGCGGCGCGCATCGCGGCATTAGCGACAGCCAGACACTCCGAGCAGACGCGCAACACGCAGCTCCATGGATGTCTAACAATGCCACACAGCGGGATCCTGTTTACTGTTGTGCTGCTGACTGCGTACCAACCAGGTAGGACCCTGCGTTACGCTAAATCAGACGCTGAACGTCTGGCATCTGTGTGTAACCACAGAAGACACAATTTGGTCAATTGGTTAATTACTCATGTGATGTTTTGTTCTCCAACAATTTAATAAGTTTACTTTTCATGCCCTTGTTCTTTTGCAGTTAATCGCTGTTCACCAGTTTGAATATCGTTGTTCAAAGTGTACATTGGCTTACTTCTAGGCTGATTATAGAAACTTTAATTAAACAATTCAAATTATTCGTGAATACTATATTTTCCACATGCGTTTAACCGAAAAGGCGAATTCCTTATCATTTTCTGATTGCTTAGATATTTCCAACTACATGAATTAGTCGTTACTTTACCAGTGGGTGATGCTCAGCCTAGTATAAATAAATGTTTATTTCGTTAAAACACATTTCCTTGTTAGGATTTTGTTATCTTGTGACGTTGTTTGAGCTTTAATAATTCAGTGCGTACACAGTTTGCGCCCGTTAAAGGTGTGTGTGGAAACAGTCTCGTTCTAGCTGTCGCTCCTCTTGTTAACTGTCACGACTGCGCGTGCATACTGTGCAGTAATCAAATTCAATATTTGCTAAAGGACAGCTAAGTTTTTTCACCAATGTGAAAAGTGTTCGAAGCTTGTGGCGTGAAGCGCCTTACAGGATCGTTTCTGAACAGCGCTGTTCGTCTGATGCGCAACACGTACCAGAGGAACTCAACATTCCTTGATGATTACAGCCACGAAAACAACTGTAAGATAGGCTTCTGAAGAGTGTAGCCCTATGTAAATACAGAGTGTATCCGCGGCTGCTGAAGACCGTAGCCCTATGTAAATACAGAGTGTATCCGCTTGCGTTCGGTAGCCGCCAGCCTTTAATTATTTATCCCCTGAAAAGAACGCGGCTATGCAAAACCCACCAACAAGCGCAAGCAACCCTATGCACGCACGCACACAAACAGACACAAACACGCACACCTTAGCGCAAAATTAATAATAGTCATGCAAAGATAAATACAGACATTGTATCAGAAGGATAACAGGAATTCCAGGAACACAAGCGTATAGAATTTCAGGAAGAGTTTTGGAGATGTGGAAAAATGCACATAGGCTGGTTTGAGTGTCTTGAGTTTACTCTTGGTAAAGAGTTCCGTTTCGTTTGGACCCCGGTGTGTGTGTGTGTGTGTGTGTGTGTGTGTGTGTGTGTGTGTGTGTGTGTGTGAGAGAGTGCGTGAGCTGTAGCGGTGTTATCTCCGTGCTCGGTGATTTGACTATAATCGACAGTACTTTTTGCTGCAGCCCCGATGTGTCCTCGCGGAGCCCGAGTCCGGCGGTCTGTTTCGCCAGTTTCGCTTAACGCGCGTGTCCGTGCACGAGCGCTCTGCGGCCGCAGTGACAACTGACATGAAAATGAGGAGGGATTCCTGAGAAGTACGCAAATGACTTTTGAAGATGATGTTTTGTTTTTATGGCCTAGTTGTTCTTATATGGACGGCTGTGCGACGGGGTTTTTTTAAGCAAAGGGTGCAATTTGCAACTCATATAGGTGTTGTTTATATATTTTTGCCTCACTAAAGTTTGCTATTTATATTGTTACTCTTCCCGACTGATTCTATATTGATCCAGTTTCGGAATGTATATGGGTCAAAAAGTTTACACAACAGTAGAATGCCGGTGAATTACTGATATTTCTCAAAAAAATTATTATTTGGATGTTTAAAAAGCAAAAACAACATTTATTTAATATCGGACGTGGTTTTAGTGAGTAATATGTTTCTCTGGAAGTACAGTCCCCTCCAGAGGTATTGCAACAGCAAGGCCAATTCCTCTGTTTTAGCAAAACCCTGAATACATGTGGTGTTGAGATAAATAGATGAACACAAGTTCATAATGTCAGCTTTTATTTCCTGGTATTCACACCTAGATGTGTTAAACTACTTAGAACCTAGCACATTGGTGAGCAAAAGTATTGGAACAGAGTATTTAAGTAAATTAAAGTAAATAACACTTCATATTTGGTAGCGCATCCCTTGATCCCAATAACTGCATCAAGCCTGTGACCCACTGACATCACCAAACTGTTGCATTCTTCTTTGGTGATGCTTTTACTGCAACCTCTTTAACTATGTTTTTGGTCATTGTCTTGCATTCCTCCCAAAAAGTTTGGATGCTTTTCTCCATAAGTTAGCAAGAAGAATGTTTTTGTAGAATGTTTCTGAATTCATCCTGCTCCTACCATCATGAGTTACATCATCAGTAAAGATTAGTGAGCCCACTCCAGAAGTAGTCATGCAAGCCCAAGCCCTGACACTTCCTCCACCGTGCTTCACAGATGAGCTTGTATGTTTTGTATCATGAGCAGATGCCTTCTTTCTCCACACTTTTTCCATCACTTTAGTAGAGGCTAATCTTGGCCTCATCAGTCCATAAAACTTTGTTCCAGAAATTTTGTGGCTCATCTCTGTACTTTGCAAATTGCAATCTTGCCTTTTGATTCTTACTAGTGATGAGTGGTTTGCATCTTGTGGTATAGCCTCTATATTGCTGCTCTCTAAGTCTTCTTCGAACGGTTGATTGAGATGCCTTCACCCCTGCCCTGAGGAGATTGTTGGTGATGTCACTGACTGATGTTTTGGGGTTTTTCTTCACAGCTCTCACAATGTTTCTGTCATCAACTGCTGTTGTTTTCCTTGGTCAACCTGTTCAATGTCTGTTACTCAGTATGCCAGCGGTTTCTTTCTTTTTCAGGATATTCCAAGTTGTTGTATAAGCTATCTTCAGTGCTTGTGAAATAGCTCTGAGATTTCCCCTCTTTTCTATGCTTCAAGGTGGCTTGCTTTCTCAGAAAGACAGCTCTCTGGTCTTCATGTTGGTTTATCTTTCATAACAAATTCAGTCTTCACACGCAAAACCCTAGGCTAAAACCATGAGTAGACATTCTGAACTATTTATTGTTTAACCAGTCAATCTAACAGGACACATCTGGACAAGAATAAACATCTGTCAGTCACATGTTCCAATACTAATTGGGTAGTCTAATACAAAAGGTGATATGTTCTAAGTTGTTGAACAAAGTTAGATAAAAAATACCAGGAAATAAAAGCTGAAATTCAAATACATCTTTTGACCTCAAACTAATTTGTCTTCAGCGTATAGCAAAAACAAAGGAATTGACCTTTCTGTTCAAATACTTTTGTAGGGGACTGTATGTGATATATGTATTGTACCAGGTGTTATGCGTTTAGGGAAAGTAGGGGTCAAAGGTCAGGGAGAGGTGGATGAGAGAGGACAGCACCCTGCAGTTAAACACTGTTCTGACATTTCCACCTTGCTGTTCTCACTCTGTTCTTCTTCCTCTTCCTCTTTTGTGCGTACGTATGTACATAAATATGTATGTATGTATGTATGTACGTACGTATGTATGTATGTGTGTTTGTACGTACGTATGTATGTATGTATGTATGTATGTATGTACATATGTATGTATGTATCTATGTGTGTACGTACGTATGTATGTATGTATTTATGTACGTACGTATGCATGTATGTATGTATGTATGTACATACGTATGTATGTATGAATGTATGTATGTATTTATGTATTTATGTATGTATGTATGTACGTAGAGTGGAGCCCACAGGGGTCAATCATACAGGGACACACACAGTGATACACACACACACTCACACGCAATGACACACACACACACACATTCACACGCACAGTGATACACACATACACACACACACTCTCATACACAGTGATACACACACACACACACTCTCACACACAGTGATACACACTCACACACAATGACACACACACACATTCACACGCACAGTGATACACACACACACACACACACACACTCTCACACACAGTGATACACACTCACACACAATGACACACACACACATTCACACGCACAGTGACACACACACACACACACACACACACTCTCACACACAGTGAAACACACACATTTACACACACTCATGGTCAAGTCTACCTGAGGGAGGTTCTGTTTAGCCCAAGCTCCATCCTGCTCCTCAGGAGGAGGATTTGATTGCTGACAGGAATATGCGCTGCTGTGTTGTGTGCCACTGTGCTGATGTGTTTATGTAGGTAATTCGGCAGATTTTTCTGCCATTTGGTTCCCCTCTGCAGTTGTCTGATACTTTTTTCCCTATAGGGATTTAGAGTTCTGCCAAATATAAGTTCTCTGGTTAATTCGAGAGATTTTCACATTTTGTTCTATAAGTTCTGCCAAGGGAACCCATGGCTCAAACGTCTGGGTTTTAGGACTACAAACCGTGGCAAGAGGAGCATCAGAACTACATCTATGTCTGAATCTGAGGTTGATGGCTGACTGGTGGATGGATGGCTGGGTTACAGTTCGGAAGGCTGTGATTGGTTGAATGACTGGAAATTACAGCACTCATAAATGACATAACATAACATCATGTGATGGCGAGAACAGGCTTTCAGGTCTTGAAAAGCCCCAGCATTTCTGCCTCCACTACATGTCCTGACAAGCTATTCCACACATTGACCACTTGCTGTGTGAAAAATGCTTCTTAATATCTGTACAGAATTTCTCCTTTGCCAATTTCCATGTGTGCCCTCTCGTTCTGCTAACTGAACTCAACCTGAAGAATCGCCTATAATTCACTTTGTTAATCTCTTTAATGAATTTAAAAGCCTCAATCAAATCTCCATTTACTAAGATTAAAGACTAGGCATCTTAAGTCTATCCTCATAACTCTTATATTTTATACATGGAACCAATCTGGTTGCTCTTCTCTGAAAATTTTCCAGCACTTCTATATCTTTCTTATAGTGCGGTCCCCAGAACTGCACACAGTACTCTTCAGTGCAGTCTTACAGGAGTATTATATAAGGTGAGAATAACTTCTTTAGACTTCCGTACTATATATATTAGCATCCTGTTGGCTTTTTTTTTACTGCACATGAAAGGCTTTGGTGAACTATTACCCCCAAGTCTTTTTCCACTTGCACACTTTCCCATAAAGTAATCCTGCCTGATGTTTATTATTTCCCACATATAGTGCTTTGCATGTAGTTGCATTGAATTTAATTTGCCAGGTTTCCACCCTGGATTACTTTAGTAGATTCCAAACTGTCAGCTAAACTATTTTTGTATCATCTGCTCTAATTTAACTAAATTACTTTCAATGCCCATGTCAAGGTCATTTATGTAAATGAGGAAGAGCAGTGGCCCCAGCACCGAAACCTGTGGAACTCCACTTCCCACAATACCCTGCTCAGATAAGGCCCTTCCTACTACTCTTTGTGTTCTATCCTGTAGCCAATCCCGAACACACTTTGAAATGGCTCATACAATTCCTACTGTCCTCATTTTGATAATGAGCTTGTCATGTGGTACCTTATCAAATGCTTTTTGAAAATCTAAATGTACAATATCAAAAGCCCTGCTATCATCAACATGCTTCCTCATAGACTGCCAAAAGGTTCGTCAGGCATGACCTACCCTTACAAAAACCATGCTGGCTATCCCTTTGGATGTTCTTATTTCCAAGAAATAATTACAGTTTGTCTCTAATGATAGATTGCATGTTTTACATGTGATGCAGGTTAGACTGACAGGCCTGTAGTTTCCTGGATCAGTACGGTCCCCATTCTAATATATCGGTATTTCATCTGGCATTTCTCCAGTTTCTGAATACTGTCTAAAAATACTTGCCAGTGATTTAAAAATGATCTCACTTAGGAATATGCCACCTGGGCCTGCTGCCTTATTTGTCTTTAGTTTTTGTAATTTATCTCGTATTTCTTTGTCCTCTATCTCAATATTGGCTGAGACATTCTGGGTATTGAGGATATCTTCCAGCCTATTAGTAACCTCCTCCCTGGTGAAACTCTCAACAAAATAGCCATTTAAGGCCTCAGTAATATCTTTATTCTTATACAGCAGTTCTCCTTTGTTATTCTTAATACACTTTCCTTTTCCTACTACAGTAAAGAAACGTTTGGGATTACATCTTGTGAAATTTTCCTCTGAAATACCCTTTTGGCTAACCTTACTTCTTTTTTAACCTTAGCACGAATTCTGCTTCCCTCTGCTTGCACGTGGTACAGGTAGAATTCTGGAGAAGACTACCGTGGAGGTTCTGCTCCTAATCTTTTCTGCTAACTCCACAAATTAGTCCTGCAGAACCTTAAACCTGCCCTTACCTATGTCATTGGTCCCGACATGGACCATGACCACTGGATCCCTCCCTGCTCTGGCCAGGAGCTGGTCTGTGTGCTGCAGGATATCTCCTGCCTGGGCACCAGGCTGCCAGGCAACACAGCGTACGAGACTCCTTTTCACAAGCACAGACTATGCTGTCTATACCTCTCATTATTGAGTCCCCCACTATCACTAACTCCCTTTTCCTGGAGGATGTGGCCATCAGGGTGCCCTGAGGCTCATCAATCAGGGACAGGGGCCAGGTCCAATTCCTGCAAGAGCTGGAATCGTTTGGACAGCACCGCCTCTGGAGATACCGCCCTTTCCTTCGCTTGCGCCCCACTGTCACCCAACTCTCAGGTCCTGCTGGTCTGAAGTCTTCCCCCCTCCCTGCTGAGGCGTGCACACTAGTTCCCTAAAGGATGTGCTATGTAGTTCCTGAAACTCTTCGGATTCATGAATACCGATTCATTGGGCTATGCAATGGGCCCGTGAGCCCATCTTGTTCTGGAGATGCTCAACAAGCTGACAACGATGACAGACGAACGACTGCCCAAATGGAAAAAACATCTTAAAAAAGCATGACGTGGCTTCAAACAGTTAGCAGCAGAATACTTCAGAGATAAAATGCTTCTTAACCTCCTGAGATTCGCTAGCTACACTACTGCACAAAGAACACTATCAGGTGCTA
>NW_026890518.1:225000-235000 GCF_963514075.1 Conger conger
GCAGTCGTCTCATTGGCCCAGGCAGTAAGAGCAGTCGTCTCATTGGCTCAGGCAGTAAGAGCAGTCGTCTCATTGGCTCAGGCAGTAAGAGCAGTCGTCTCATTGGCTCAGGCAGTAAGAGCAGTCGTCTCATTGGCTCAGGCAGTAAGAGCAGTCGTCTCATTGGCTCAGGCAGTAAGAGCAGTCGTCTCATTGGCTCAGGCAGTAAGAGCAGTCGTCTCATTGGCTCAGGCAGTAAGAGCAGTCGTCTCATTGGCCCAGGCAGTAAGAGCAGTCGTCTCATTGGCTCAGGCAGTAAGAGCAGTCGTCTCATTGGCTCAGGCAGTAAGGGCAGTCGTCTCATTGGCTCAGGCAGTAAGAGCAGTCGTCTCATTGGCTCAGGCAGTAAGAGCAGTCGTCTCATTGGCCCAGGCAGTAAGAGCAGTCGTCTCATTGGCTCAGGCAGTAAGAGCAGTCGTCTCATTGGCTCAGGCAGTAAGAGCGGTCGTCTCATTGGCCCAGGCAGTAAGAGCAGTCGTCTCATTGGCTCAGGCAGTAAGAGCAGTTGTCTCATTGGCTCAGGCAGTAAGAGCGGTCGTCTCATTGGCTCAGGCAGTAAGAGCGGTCGTCTCATTAGCTCAGGCAGTAAGAGCGGTCGTCTCATTGGCTCAGGCAGTAAGAGCGGTCGTCTCATTGGCTCAGGCAGTAAGAGCAGTCGTCTCATTGGCTCAGGCAGTAAGAGCAGTCGGCTCATTGGCTCAGGCAGTAAGAGCAGTCGTCTGGCAGTCGGAGGGTTGCCGGTTCGATCCCCCGCCCGGGCTGTGTCGAAGTGTCCCTGAGCAAGACACTTAACCCCCAAATGCTCCTGATGAGCGGGTTGGTGCCTTGCATGGCAACCGATCGCTGTTGGTGTGTGTGTGTGTGTGTATGTGTGTATGTGTGTGTGTGTGTGCGTGTGTGTGTGTGTGTGTGTGTGAATGGGTGAATGAGAAGCATCAATTGTACAGTGCTTTGGATAAAGGCACTCTATAAATGCCAACTGTTTATCATTTAAGGAGTCAGATATCAAGGCTTATATAGCTGTGTTTCCTGACAGAAATGCCATCATCTATCTCTCTTTCTCTCACACACACACACTCTCACTCTCATTCTCACTCTCGCTTTATCACTCTCACTCTCAACCTCTCTCTCACTCTCTCACTCTCATTCTCACTCTCTCTTTATCACTCTCACTCTCACACTCTCTCACTTTCATTCTTACTCTCACATTCTCTCTCTCTCACTCTCTCTCTCACATTCTCTCTCTCTCTCTCTCCCTCCCCCTCTCTCTCTCTCTCTCTCTCTCTCGCTCTCTCTCCCTCTCTCTCTCTCTCTTTCTCTCTCACTCTCTCTATCACTCTCTCTCTCACTCTCTCTCACTCTCTCTATCACTCTCTCTGTCACTCTCACACTCTCTCTCTCACTCACAGTCTCTCTACCTCTCTCTCTCACTCTCTATCACTCACTCTCTCTCACTCTATCTCACTCTATCTCTCTCATGTTACTTTATTGGCAAGACAGGACATTACAGCTTGTATATAAAACCATATATATATAAAACATAAATTGGACATTAACAATACTTGAACGATTAGCATGAACAATTCTAAACAAAGGAACATGAACAATACATTAAAATAAGAAAGAGAAAATATTTAGAAATAAATAAATAATAATACAAATAAACAGGTTTGTTGTGCTTCATGTCACTGGAGATGACGGCTCTTCTCCTCTGCTAATAGGATGGGCAGTTTTTTGTTTGTTGGCAGTTTCTTTAATTGGGGGTGTCTGATTAATTTTGGGAAAGTAAACATTTAGTGAGAAAATGCAGCTCTGTCTGAGCTCCATTGGGCTGGCAGTGCTCCCACAGCCTCTCCTCCTGGGAGCCGTGCCCTGCCAGGCTGTGCTCCCACAGCCTCTCCTCCTGGGAGCCGTGCCCTGCCAGGCTGTGCTCCCACAGCCTCTCCTCCTGGGAGCTGTGCCCTGCCAGGCTGTGCTCCCACAGCCTCTCCTCCTGGGAGCCGTGCCCTGCCAGGCTGTGCTCCCACAGCCTCTCCTCCTGGGAGCTGTGCCCTGCCAGGCTGTGCTCCCACAGCCTCTCCTCCTGGGAGCCGTGCCCTGCCAGGCTGTGCTCCCTGAGCCTCTCCTCCTGGGAGCCGTGCCCTGCCAGGCTGTGCTCCCACAGCCTCTCCTCCTGGGAGCCGTGCCCTGCCAGGCTGTGCTCTCTGAGCCTCTCCTCCTGGGAGCCGTGCCCTGCCAGGCTGTGCTCCCACAGCCTCTCCTCCTGGGAGCTGTGCCCTGCCAGGCTGTGCTCCCACAGCCTCTCCTCCTGGGAGCTGTGCCCTGCCAGGCTGTGCTCCCACAGCCTCTCCTCCTGGGAGCTGTGCCCTGCCAGGCTGTGCTCCCACAGCCTCTCCTCCTGGGAGCCGTGCCCTGCCAGGCTGTGCTCCCACAGCCTCTCCTCCTGGGAGCCGTGCCCTGCCAGGCTGTGCTCCCACAGCCTCTCCTCCTGGGAGCCGTGCCCTGCCAGGCTGTGCTCCCTGAGCCTCTCCTCCTGGGAGCTGTGCCCTGCCAGGCTGTGCTCCCACAGCCTCTCCTCCTGGGAGCTGTGCCCTGCCAGGCTGTGCTCCCACAGCCTCTCCTCCTGGGAGCCGTGCCCTGCCAGGCTGTGCTCCCTGAGCCTCTCCTCCTGGGAGCCGTGCCCTGCCAGGCTGTGCTCCCACAGCCTCTCCTCCTGGGAGCTGTGCCCTGCCAGGCTGTGCTCCCACAGCCTCTCCTCCTGGGAGCCGTGCCCTGCCAGGCTGTGCTCCCTGAGCCTCTCCTCCTGGGAGCCGTGCCCTGCCAGGCTGTGCTCCCACAGCCTCTCCTCCTGGGAGCTGTGCCCTGCCAGGCTGTGCTCCCACAGCCTCTCCTCCTGGGAGCCGTGCCCTGCCAGGCTGTGCTCCCACAGCCTCTCCTCCTGGGAGCCGTGCCCTGCCAGGCTGTGCTCCCACAGCCTCTCCTCCTGGGAGCTGTGCCCTGCCAGGCTGTGCTCCCACAGCCTCTCCTCCTGGGAGCCGTGCCCTGCCAGGCTGTGCTCCCTGAGCCTCTCCTCCTGGGAGCCGTGCCCTGCCAGGCTGTGCTCCCACAGCCTCTCCTCCTGGGAGCTGTGCCCTGCCAGGCTGTGCTCCCACAGCCTCTCCTCCTGGGAGCCGTGCCCTGCCAGGCTGTGCTCCCTGAGCCTCTCCTCCTGGGAGCCGTGCCCTGCCAGGCTGTGCTCCCACAGCCTCTCCTCCTGGGAGCTGTGCCCTGCCAGGCTGTGCTCCCACAGCCTCTCCTCCTGGGAGCCGTGCCCTGCCAGGCTGTGCTCCCTGAGCCTCTCCTCCTGGGAGCCGTGCCCTGCCAGGCTGTGCTCCCACAGCCTCTCCTCCTGGGAGCCGTGCCCTGCCAGGCTGTGCTCCCACAGCCTCTCCTCCTGGGAGCCGTGTCCTTTTCTGTGTTCAGTTCACTGGGAGTCGTAATGTTCATGCAGTCAAGCTGTAATGGTAATTTGTAGAGTGAGTGTCTGCTGTGAGGCTCTTTGCATAGGGCAGCTTGTCTCACTTCAGCTTCTTATTTACATAAAAGTTATTCCAGGTGCTTCTTGCTGTCTGCCTTTTCACAAATGTAAATTTTCTTCTGTGACTTGAACACTTTTCCCCTTTTCCTCAGTGTATCGCTCAACATGTGGTGCATGCATAATCCTAACACATACCCTAAAGTCTAACTGCTGACCCTAACCCTAACCCTAACCCTAAACCTAACCTTAACTCCTGTAGCATGGCATGGGCTAACTCCTGTAGCATGGCGTGGGCTAACTCTTGTAGCATGGCGTGGGCTAACTCGGCTACTTGTATGTGTTAAACAATTGAGTATTCAGCTGAAACTAAAACAGTTTGTGAACTCTTTTTTTGTGGCTTGTACACTGAGGGACCCCTTATGGACCCTTCAGAACAGCGCAGTTGTACTGATGAGTGCTGAAAGTAAATATAATATTGGGGATGCATACACTTGGAGATCAAGTAACTGTTTGAAACGCCAGTGGTCTGGGTGTGTGAGTAGTTTATCTGAGATAGCAGTGTTTTTTCTCTTTTATCACTGTTTGTAAATTTTTTCTAAAGGCAGGGTGCAAACAAACTCCAGCTAAAGCAGGACCAGGCTTCGGTGCAAAGTGTATGTACATTCAATAAAGCAAAAGTCCCGAGAATAAAGCAAAAAAGTATTCACACAAAACTTTATATTATATTCATATTCATATTTTTAGTTATATACAGTGCATCCGGAAAGTATTCACAGCGCTTCACTTTTCCCACATTTTGTTATGTTACACACAACTCCCCATAATGACAACATGAAAGAAGTTTTTTTGAAATTTTTGCTAATTTATTAAAAATAAAAAACTAAGAAATCACATGTACATAAGTATTCACAGCCTTTGCTCAATACTTTGTTGATGCACCTTTGGCAGCAATTATAGCCTCAAGTCTTTTTGAATATGATGCCACAAGCTTGGCACACCTATCTTTGGGCAGTTTCGCCCATTCCTCTTTGCAGCACCTCTCAAGCTCCATCAGGTTGGATGGGGAGCGTCGGTGCACAGCCATTTTCAGATCTCTCCAGAGATGTTCAATCAGATTCAAGTCTGGGCTCTGGCTGGGCCACTCAAGGACATTCACAGAGTTGTCCTGAAGCCACTCCTTTGATATCTTGGCTGTGTGCTTAGGGTCGTTGTCCTGCTGAAAGATGAACCGTCACCCCAGTCTGAGGTCAAGAGCGCCCTGGAGCAGGTTTTCATCCAGGATGTCTCTGTACATTGCTGCATTCATCTTTCCCTCAATCCTGACTAGTAGACCAGTTCCTGCCGCTGAAAAACATCCCCACAGCATGATGCTGCCACCACCATGCTTCACTGTAGGGATGGTATTGGCCAGGTGATGAGCAGTGCCTGGTTTCCTCCAAACATGACGCCTGGCATTCACATCAAAGAGTTCAATCTTTGTCTCATCAGACCAGAGAATTTTGTTTCTCATGGTCTGAGAGTCCCCTTCTCCCCCGATTGCTCAGTTTAGACAGGCGGCCAGCTCTAGGAAGAGTCCTGGTGGCTCCGAACTTCTTCCATTTATGGATGATGGAGGCCACTGTGCTCATTTGGACCTTCAAAGCAGCAGAAATTTTTCTGTACCCTTCCCCAGATTTGTGCCTCGAGACAATCCTGTCTCTGAGGTCTACAGACAATTCCTTTGACTTCATGCTTGGTTTGTGCTCCGACATGCACTGTCAACTGTGGGACCTTATATAGACAGGTGTGTGCCTTTCCAAATCATGTCCAATCAACTGAATTTACCACAGGTGGACTCCAATTAAGCTGTAGAAACATCTCAAGGTTGATCAGTGGAAACAGGATGCACCTCAGCTCAATTTTGAGCTTCATGGCAAAGGCTGTGAATATTTATGTACATGTGATTTCTTAGTTTTTTTATTTTTAATAAATTTGCAAAAATCTCAAAAAAACTTTTTTCACATTGTCATTATGGGGTATTGTGTGTAGAATTTGGAGGAAAAAAAAGAATTTTGGAATAAGGCTGTAACGACAAAATGTGGAAAAAGTGAAGCGCTGTGAATACTTTTCGGATGCACTGTACATGCAACACATTGTAAATCTTTACAGATCATCAAATGATTCAAATTTATAGGTGAAAAGGTACACTGTGTGGATGTGAGATGCCCAGAGATTCTGGCAGTCACATGCAAGCATACTGGAGCAGTTTGGGGGGGTCAGGGGTGACCCCCCACCAGCGTGGGACAGAGGTGCTAATGCGCTTAGTGCTTGTGGTGGAGGGGGGGGGGAGTTTAAGGAACCATTCACAGGTTTAAAGGGGATTTAGTTCCTGCTAACTCAGCTCTGAAGAGGAGGGAAATCGCCTTAGCGCTCAGCAGCTTTAGCACACAGAGAAAAACAATAACAAACCGCCCTGCAGCCAATCACAGCACAGCTCCTCACAATAACACACCGCAAACAACCTGCCAGCCAATCACAGCGTGGACGTCGCCCTTCTCCGCCATTCAGGCGTTTAGCTGAGACGCTTATCCACTGCGACTTAAATAGGCTTACATTTTATTTGTTTATCGCTGATTGTTTTACATTCAATCCATTTATGCAGCTGTAGTAGCTGAAGCGCTTCAGGTTAAGTGCCTTTGCTGCAGGTTACTACAGTAACTCTGGGGGTTTTAGAGCTACTGACTAACTCGACTAAGGTACATGACTGGGACCCGCAGGGTCGGCGGTTCGAATCCCGATGTAGCCGTTGGGCCTTGAGCAAGGCCCTTAACCCTAATAATTTAATGTAATGTAATGTAATGCACTACACCATCCACAGCCCTCACAGCACATACAACAGGTCTCTCTCTCTCTCTCTCTCTCTCTCTCTCTCTCTCTCTCCCCCCCTCTCTCTCTCTGCAGCTCTCTGTCTACAGTTTTATTTTTATCAGTTTATGATTGTATGTGACTGTGTGTGACTGTGTGTCCATGTGACCGTGTGACCATGTGTGACTGTGTGACCATGTGACCATGTGACTGTGTGTGACTGTGTGTGACTGTGTGTGACTGCGTGTCCATGTGACCGTGTGACCATGTGTGACTGTGTGGCCGTGTGACCGTGTGACCATGTGACCATGTGTGACCATGTGACCATGTGACTGTGTGTGACTGTGTGTGACTGCGTGACTGTGTGTGACCGTGTGACCGTGTGTGACCTTTTGACCATGTGACTGTTTGACCGCGTGTGACCGTGTGACCGTGTGTGACTGTGACCGTGTGACCATGTGACCCTGTGACCCTGTGACTGTGTGTGAGTGTGTGTGAGAGTGTGACCATGTGACCTTGTGTGAGAGTGTGACTGTGTGACCATGTGACCATGTGACCGTGTGACCGTGTGACCGTGTGACTGTGTGTGACCGTGTGACCATGTGACCGTGTGTGACTGTGTGTGACCGTGTGACCATGTGACCGTGTGTGACTGTGTGTGACCATGTGACCATGTGACCGTGTGACCGTGTGTGACTGTGTGTGACCGTTGGACCATGTGACCGTGTGTGACCAAGTGACCGTGTGTGACCGTGTGACCAAACCGTGTGTGACCGTGTGACCGTGTGACCCTGTGACCGTGTGTGAGCGTGTGACCGTGTGAGCGTGTGTGAGCGTGTGACCGTGTGACCATGTGTGACTGTGTGACTGTGTGACCATGTGTGACTGTGACCGTGTGACCGTGTGTGACCGTGTGACCGTGTGAGACTGTGTGACCGTGTGACCGTGTGTGACCGTGTGTGACCGTGTGACCGTGTGACCGTGTGACCGTGTGACCGTGTGTGACCGTGTGACCGTGTGACCGTGTGACCGTATGACTGTGTGACCGTGTGTGACCGTGTGACCGTGTGACCGTGTGTGACCGTGTGACCGTGTGTGACCGTGTGTGACCGTGTGACCGTGTGTGACCGTGTGACCGTGTGACCGTATGACCGTGTGTGACCGTGTGACCGTGTGGTCCCTCCTCAGAGCGCAGGGTCCCACACCAGCTCTTCCGGCCGCTGCTGATCGGCTTTGTCTCGGCCGCGGCTCTGCTGGCCGCCATCCTGGCACTGCTCTTCTACAAATACCTGCAGGTGAGCTCACCTGGCCCCGCCCGACCAGCCCCCTCCACCTCTCTCCCTCTCTCCCCTCCCCCTCTCTCCCTCTCTCCCTCTCTCCCCATCCCCCCTCCCTCTCTCCCCTCCCCCTCTCTCCCTCTCTCCCTCTCTCCCCATCCCCCCTCCCTCTCTCCCCTATCCCTCTCTCCCCATCCCCTTCTCCCCTACTCCCCTCTCTCTCCCTCTCTCCCTCTCTCCCCATCCCCCCTCCCTCTCCCTCTCTCCCTCTCTCCCCATCCCCCCTCCCTCTCTCCCTCTCTCCCTCTCTCCCCTCCCCCTCTCTCCCTCTCTCCCTCTCTCCCCATCCCCCCTCCCTCTCTCCCCTCCCCCTCTCTCCCTCTCTCCCTCTCTCCCCATCCCCCCTCCCTCTCTCCCTCTCTCCCTCTCTCCCCATCCCCTTCTCCCCTACTCCCCTCTCTCTCCCTCTCTCCCTCTCTCCCCATCCCCCTCCCTCTCCCTCTCTCCCTCTCTCCCCATCCCCCCTCCCTCTCTCCCTCTCTCCCTCTCTCCCCACCCCCTCTCTCCCTCTCTCCCCTCCCCCTGTCTCCATCTCTCCCCGTCCCCCCTCCCTCTCTCCCCTATCCCTCTCTCCCTCTCCCCACCCCCCCCCTCTCTCCCCTATCCCTCTCTCCCTCTCTCCCCATCCCCCCTCCCTCTCTCCCCTATCCCTCTCTCTCTCTCTCTCTCTCCCCTATCCTCTTCTCTCCTCTCTCTCCACTATCCCTCTTTCTCTCTCTCTCTCTCTCCCCTATCCCCTTCTCTCCTCTCTCTCCACTATCCCTCTTTCTCTCTCTCCTCTCTCCCCTATCCCCCTCTCTCTCTCTCTCTCTCTCTCTCTCTCCCCTATCCCCTTCTCTCCTCTCTCTCCACTATCCCCCTCTCTCTCTCTCTCTCTCTCTCTCTCTCTCCTATCCCCTTCTCTCCTCTCTCTCCACTATCCCTCTTTCTCTCTCTCTACTCAAACCCCCCTGTCTGGTACCAACAATCATTCCATGGTCAAAGTCACTGAAATCACATTTTATCCCCATTCTGATGGTTGATGTGAACATTAAGGGAAGCTCCTGATCCATATCTGCATGATTTTATGCATTGCACTGCTGCCACATGATTGGCTGATTAGATGATCACATGAAAAATTAGGCGTAAATTGCTCAGTGAGTATACTGTATATATAGCTCTATCTCTGTTACCACAGAAACCCAAGTATCAGATCCAGTGGAAGGTGATTGAGGGTATCCATGGCAACAGTTATGTCTACATTGACCCCGCCCAGCTGCCGTATGACCATCAGTGGGAGTTTCCCCGAGACAAACTGCGCTTCGGTGAGAACGTCCAGAGAGTGTGTGTAACCCTAACCCTAACCCTAACCCTAACCCTAACCCTAACCCTAACCCTAACCCTTCACTGCTCTCACTGCTCTCACTGCATTCACTGTATCTGCCAGTCCTGTGTCAAATACAGAATTGATTTGGATTCAAATAATGTTCTACCCTTTACTGAGCTTGTCTGGTGTATTGGAACCTATGAAACCCTCTCAAAAAGTGCCACCCCCACCTTCTGGTCCTCTCGTCTGGCTCAACTGCACGAGGGAGCATGCTGCACATAAAACCTATTTCAATCCAAAACAACCTGCCACACCTGCATGGCTGTGTTCCTCTGAGAGGGTGCATGGGGAACCAGTTCAATATCAGTCACCACATTGTTTCTAAAATAAATGTAAAAAAGAAACTATTAAAAAGGAAGGAAACCTGAGTTTAAATTTGTACACATTTCAGAGGTAATGATTCCCACGTTTACATAAAATTAAATTACTGCTCACTTAACAAGATGTTACATTCCAGGACACCATATTATTACAGAACATTACCCTCCATGAGATGCTATGTCATGGCACCTGACTCTGGTTAGTGTGAGCAATGCGACATACAGTGCAACACAAGATGCAGTACCTCCAGTACAACACAAGATGCAGTACCTCCAGTACAACACAAGATGCAGTGCCTACAGTACAACACAACATACAGTACCTACAGTACAACACAGCATGCAGTACCTACAGTACAACACAACATACAGTACCTACAGTACAACACAAAATACAGTACCTACAGTACAACACAACATACAGTACCTACAGTACAACACAGCATGCAGTACCTACAGTACAACACAACATACAGTACCTACAGTACAACACAAAATACAGTACCTACAGTACAACACAAAATACAGTACCTACAGTACAACACAACATGCAGTACCTACAGTACAACACAACATA
>NW_026890518.1:242500-247500 GCF_963514075.1 Conger conger
AATTCCTTAATATGCACATTGCCTTAATTACACCCTAATATTTGCACTAGCATGAAAAACTGCCATAATTACACTGTAATATTTACGGCACCACACCCTACTACATGTACACTGTAGTATTCATAATCCCCTCTGACTCATGTTTTATGTTTTCAGTTGTTGGGAGCAGGGGGGTGGAGACAGAGGGCGGGGTCCGGGTGGAGACAGGGGGTGGAGACAGGGGGCGGGGTGGAGACAGGGGGCGGGGCCGGGGGTGGAGACAGGGGGTGGAGACAGGGGGCGGAGACAGGGGGCGGGGCCGGGGGTGGAGACAGGGGGTGGAGACAGGGTCTCCCTCAGATTAAAGAGGTTAATTAGATAAGCCAGCAACCCAGAGCCAGTCTGTCTAATGTCATGAATATCGCTCATTTCTGCAATGACACAGTCCTTAAGGTACCACACTGTACCCCCACAGGCCTGGGATAAATCATCAGCTCCTTTTTATCTCTGCCACTCACACAGTTTGGTGAGTTTATGCGTCTCCAGCGTGAACCAAACTGTGTGTGTGCAGAAGCAGCCGGAGCTGTGGTGTAACTGTGGATTACAGCCGAACGCTGCCGAACAGGCGAGACAGAGTGCAAGCAGAAACCTGTTTTTCATGATCAACAAGCTGAACATTTTACTGATCAGCCCTGAGCTCTGCCCCCTCCTGCTCTGCAGTCATTTGAATTAAAACAAACAGATCTCCTCCCAAAACCCAGCAGAATAAACACAGCAATACGCTCAAATTACATCCATTTCAAAAAATAGCTCAGACTTTTTTTGCCTTTTTTGCATGGAACAAAAAATAATGTGTAATGTAATGTGTGTTTGCTCATTAAACTGTGTGGGTTTTTGTGTAATGTTTTGTGCGGGTGACATTGGCTCAGGCAGTTAGAGCAGTCATCAGGCAGTCGGAGGGTTGCCGGTTCGATCCCGCCCTGGGTGTGTTGAAGTGTCCCTGAGCAAGACACCTACCCCCAAATGCTCCAGATGAGCTGGTTGGTGCCTTGCATGGCAGCCAATCACCGTTGGTGTGTGAGTGTGTGTGTGAATGGGTGAATGGGTGAATGAGTGAATGAGAAACATAATTGTACATCACTTTGGATAAAGGCGCTATATAAATGCAGACATTGACCATTTAATGTACAATGTGCAGATGTATCACAATCACAAAAGCCTTGGCTGTAGAAAGAGTAGTCTGGTTGGCTGTTTGAAAAAATATTATTCAGGTATGAATCATGCAGAACAACCATGGAGACACACATCAACACATGAACACACACATCAACACATGGACACACACATCAACACATGGACACACCAGGCTAGAGCGCACACACCAGGCCAGAGCAGAATAATCATAACCCCGTCCCCCCGTGCAGGAGGCTGTGGTGACAGGTACATCCTGAGTGAAGCTCCTGAGGAAGATGTGATGTCCCTGGAGACAGAGGACCTGCTCAGTTTCTCCTACCAAGTCGCCAAGGGCATGGACTTCCTGGCCTCCAAAAACGTGAGACGATCTCCTCCCCCTGCCCTGACCGTACTCAGTATTAAACACAAATTTCACGGGATAATCACACACTCACTGCGTCGCAGGGGATAATCACACAGTTACCGAGCCACACAGAATAATCACACTTACCATGTCGTAGGGGATAATCACACACTCACCACGTCACATGGGATAATCACACACTCACCACGTCAGACGGGATAATCACACACTCATCACGTCACATGGGATAATCACACACTCACCACGTCAGACGGGATAATCACACACTCACCACGTCACATGGGATAATCACACACTCACCACGTCACATGGGATAATCACACACTCACCACGTCACATGGGATAATCACACACTCACCACGTCAGACGGGATAATAACACATTCACCATGTCAGACGGGATAATCACACACTCACCACATCACACGGGATAATCACACATTCACCGTGTCAGACGGGATAATCACACACTCACCACATCACATGGGATAATCACACATTCACCGTGTCAGATGGGATAATCACACACTCACCACATCACATGGGATAATCACACACTCACCACGTCAGACGGGATAATCACACACTCACCACGTCAGACGGGATAATAACACATTCACCATGTCAGACGGGATAATCACACACTCACCACGTCACATGGGATAATCACACACTCACCACATCAGACGGGATAATCACACATTCACCATGTCAGATGGGATAATCACACACTCACCACATCACATGGGATAATCACACACTCACCACGTCAGACGGGATAATCACACACTCACCACGTCAGACGGGATAATCACACACTCACCACGTCAGACGGGATAATAACACATTCACCATGTCAGACGGGATAATCACACACTCACCACATCACACGGGATAATCACACACTCACCACGTCAGACGGGATAATCATACATTCACCGTGTCAGACGAGATAATCACACACTCACCGTGTCACACGGGATACTCACACACTCATCAGGGTGTCTCTGTGCATGTGTGTGTGAGAGAGAGAGGGAGAGAGAGAGAGAGACTGAGTATTGTGTGTGTTTGTGTGTGTATATGTGTGTGTGTTTGTGTGTGAGTGCATGTTTGTGTGTGTGTTTGTGTGTGTACATGTGTGTGTTTGTGTGTGTGTTTGTGTCTGTATGTGTGTGTGTGTTTGTGTGTATATGTGTGTGTGTTTGTGTGTGAGTGCATGTTTGTGTGTGTGTTTGTATGTGTATATGTGTGTGTGTGTTTGCGTGTGAGTGCATGTTTGTGTGAGTGTGTGTGTGAGTGTGTGTTGATTTCACTGATTCTGTGTGTATTTCAGTGCATCCACAGAGATCTGGCTGCCAGAAACATTCTCCTGACTCAGGGACGAGTGGCCAAGATCTGTGACTTCGGCCTGGCCCGGGACATCACCACCGACTCCAACTACGTAGTGAAAGGCAATGTGAGTAAGAGAGAGAGAGAGGGAGAGAGAGAGAGAGAGAGAGGGAGAGAGAGAGAGAGAGAGAGAGAGAGAGAGAGAGAGAGAGGGAGAGAGAGAGAGAGAGAGAGAGAGAGGGAGAGAGAGAGAGAGAGAGAGAGAGAGGGAGAGAGAGAGAGGGAGAGGGAGAGAGAGAGAGGGAGAGAGAGAGAGGGAGAGGGAGAGAGAGAGAGAGAGAGGGAGAGAGAGAGAGAGAGGAGAGAGACAGTCATAGGCATTTGAAATATGTACCAGTGAGAGTTTCAGAGCTGAATACAGGCATCAACCCATCACACAAAGGCCTGGTATTCGCCCAGGGCACTTTTACACATGACAGGGTCGTCTATTGTTATATTACCTGTCAAATCTTCTCTGGTTGCTCTCGTGCTAATAATAGTCATAATAATGTCTTTATTTTTATAGCACCTTTCACGCACAAAGGGCTTTACAATAAGTGACAACAATTTTGGAAAAACAAACACAGTAAAATATAAGTGCAGAGAGATATGAAAGTGACCGAGCCACGGTGCAGCTGATTGGACGTTTGAACGTGAGAAATGGCCTGATAGCTGATTGGACGTTTGAACGTGAGAAATGGCCTGATAGCTGATTGGACGTTTGAACGTGAGAAATGGCCTGATAGCTGATTGGACGTTTGAACGTGAGAAATGGCCTGATAGCTGATTGACTTTTGGACGTGAGAAATGGCCTGATAGCTGATTGGACGTTTGAACGTGAGAAATGCCTGATAGCTGATTGGACGTTTGAACGTGAGAAATGGCCTGATAGCTGATTGGACGTTTGAACGTGAGAAATGGCCTGATAGCTGATTGGACGTTTGAACGTGAGAAATGGCCTGATAGCTGATTGGACGTTTGAACGTGAGAAATGGCCTGATAGCTGATTGGACGTTGGACGTGAGAAATGGCCTGATAGCTGATTGGACGTTTGGACGTGAGAAATGGCCTGATAGCTGATTGGACGTTTGAACGTGAGAAATGGCCTGATAGCTGATTGGACGTTTGAATGTGAGAAATGGCCTGATAGCTGATTGACGTTTGGACGTGAGAAATGGCCTGATAGCTGATTGGACGTTTGGACGTGAGAAATGGCCTGATAGCTGATTGGACGTTTGGACGTGAGAAATGGCCTGATAGCTGATTGGACGTTTGAACGTGAGAAATGGCCTGATAGCTGATTGGACGTTTGGACGTGAGAAATGGCCTGATAGCTGATTGGACGTTTGGACGTGAGAAATGGCACGATAGGTCTCCCGAGGTCTCGCAGTCAGCCTGGTCTCTGGAGCAGAGTTCAGTGATGTTATCTCAGTTAACTGGTGCCAAATATCATTACTAAATTGCCATTATAAGGTGTTGCTCAAGCACCAGGCAAGGCAGATAATCATGGGCATCCTGTCTGGATGTGATGTCAGTACAAACACAAAATTCTTAATTCTACCCAAACCAAAGACATCCAAGAAACGTTGCTTTTCAGAATTTCTTTAGAGGACATTTAATGCTGATATTTTGCTGTCTGTCTGGATCACAGCTTATTCTGAGTGTTCATGTGATTATGGGATGTCAGCTGACTGTGATGATGGTTTCTTGTCCAGGCCCGTCTTCCTGTGAAGTGGATGTCTCCGGAGAGCATCTTTGAGTGTGTGTACACGCTGGAGAGCGACGCATGGTCCTACGGGATCCTGCTGTGGGAGATCTTCTCTCTCGGTGGGTCTTCACAGTTCCTTAAATAAGAAAACTATCAGGGATCTGGTGCTTGCTGCCAAAATTTGAATTTAGGGGACTTGGAATTAGCAAATAGGAAAATGACATGTCCACAGGTCATGATGGGCTGGCCGGAGAATTGCGTTGTTTTGAACCTGCTTTGCGTTGTTTTGGACCTGTTTTGCGTTGTTTTGAACCTGTTTTGCATTGATTTCTATAGTCTTGTTCAATATTCATGAAGAGGCTTTTAAAAAGGTTACTAGCATCCATAA
>NW_026890518.1:257500-263447 GCF_963514075.1 Conger conger
CACATCTGGCCCAACGTCTGTCTGCTTGTGTTTCCGCTAAATGTCCTGCTAAAATGAGATTGGCCTTATATTAAATTATGTCCTGTGTGTGGTACTAAGACTTGAATTCAGGGACATATTATTATTATTATTATTATTATTATTACAGTATGTATTATTACAATATGTATTTTATTTGATGTATTATTGGCAGGGACTTGAGTGAAGTTACTATGGCTTATAGATTTCTTTAGAAAAGGTGTGACAGGTACATATATGGCAGAGCGGGCTATTTTCCGTAGCGTTCTTGACATCGCTTTAAAAAGCTCTACACATTTCACTCGAGTCAAAGTGAAATGCTTAAAAGCAGAGGTCTCTGGAAGAAAAGTGTGTTCCTTGCATATGTATAAATATAAATATTTTGTTGTAAATATGAATTTGCCTGAGCTTGCCGTAAACCTCCATGTATGGTTGCCATTGCTGTATTTGTACATTATAGCATTATTCATAGTGACAGGTCTGTTGGCTCACGTTTGAAGACGTGATGATGTCATTCTTTTTGCAGTTGAAAGTGTGCATTGCCGGATGGGGGTTGTGGTCAGTGTGCATATGCATTGTGATGTCATGCTTCAGTGCGCATATGCATTGTGATGTCATGCTTCAGTGCGCATATGCATTGTGATGTCATGCTTCAGTGCGCATAGGCATTGTGATGTCATGCTTCAGTGCACATATGCATTGTGATGTCATGCTTCAGTGCACATATGCATTGTGATGTCATGCTTCAGTGCACATATGTCATGCTGTGGGTTGTGGGACCAGCTACTTCCTCCTCCCCTCCTCTTCATCATGTAGATCTCCAAGCTGATTGGTGAATTCCCCACCACTGGCCTCAGAGATTGGTGGAATGGACTCATGCTGCTCGGTATGAGGGCGGCCGTACATTACACCACTGGTGGGCTCACGATTCATTTTTTCAGATCAGGACAGAGTTGTAAGAAAAGCATCAGCTCTTACAATCCCTACTCCCTGCGTGTGATTCTGTGCTGACCCGGCTGGCTTTCTGCTCCTGGGTGTTTTTGGACATGAATTTGCCGGGTGTGAAAAGTCATGGGAGCAGATTCTGTTTCCATTCCCTTTCACCAATCAGGAGGTGCTTCCGTGTGCAGCGTTCCTCTGACCTGCTCGGGAGCCTGTGTAGTCTGTGCTGTCACCCGATTGGTCATCACAGTCTGAGAGCTCGAGGCCATCCCAGCTGTAACCCGGGAGACCTTGCGCCCGCCTTACTGCTGGAGTAAACGCTGGAGATGCAGCAGCTGGCCGGGGGCCACAGGGGGCCACAGGGGGCCGCAGGGGGCCACAGGGGGCCGCAGGGGGCCACAGGGGGCCGCAGGGGGACACATGCAGAGGTAATTTAGGTGAGCTCTGTTTGGGTCCTTCAGGGATGTCCCTTTTGGGTCCTTCAGGGATGTCCCTTTTGGGTCCTTCAGGGATGTCCCTTTTGGGTCCTTCAGGGATGTCGCTTTTGGGTCCTTCAGGGGTGGAGTTTTTGGATCCTTCAGGGGTGGAGTTTTTGGATCCTTCAGGGGTGGAGTTTTTGGATCCTTCAGGGGTGGAGTTTTTGGATCCTTTAGGGGTGGAGTTTTTGGGTCCTTCACGGGTCTGGTAGAGACTCAGAAGTTGCCATTGTGTCCAGCTGCTTCCCGGACAGGAAGCTGAGTCACCTCCCCACTTCCTGCCGAGCAGCTTCTGAGGGCCAGTGGGCCCCGCCCACAGCTGCCTCACGCCCCGCCCTTACGCTCGCCGTGCGGCTGGTGATGTGGCTGATATCCACTTCCTGTTTGTATTACATCACTTCCTGTTCTTCTCACGGGTTCTTCCCACAGCACAGGGCCAGATTATTTAGCGGAGAGCAGCTCACCTCTCATTGGAGGAGAGAAGGGTTAAGGTTAGCACAGCTCACCTCTCATTGGAGGAGAGAAGGGTTAAGGTTAGCACAGCTCACCTCTCATTGGAGGAGAGAAGGGTTAAGGTTAGCACAGCTCACCTCTCATTGGAGGAGAGAAGGGTTAAGGTTAGCACAGCTCACCTCTCATTGGAGGAGAGAAGGGTTAAGGTTAGCACAGCTCACCTCTCATTGGAGGAGAGAGGGGTGAAGGTTAGCACAGCTCACCTCTCATTGGAGGAGAGAAGGGTTAAGGTTAGCACAGCTCACCTCTCATTGGAGGAGAGAGGGGTGAAGGTTAGCACAGCTCACCTCTCATTGGAGGAGAGAAGGGTGCTTGGTGAGCACAGACCTGTAGGTTTAATAAATAATACAGGCTAAATCATAGATTTGTGTATATTAGCTCATTGTTTGGAAAAATAATACTGTGTATAAAATGTTATTTAAAGATTAAAAGGTTTTGTGCTCAGTTCAAACTCTCACTGTCTTTATGTTTCTTGAAGCTTAAATGTTACGTACCCCACTATTCTGGAATGTGTAAATAAATCAGTGAAATTCTGAAAAGCTTCTTCTTGTTTCTGTGAATGCTGTCCTCTCACATTCTGCATTCATACCAACACTTGACTAAATATGTTAAATATTACATTATTCCAAATAATGGAAATCATTTTTTAAACTGTATCCTGATGAAATATTAATATATAAAAATATAAATATTTTCTGATTAAATATTATTATTATTTTCTCTGTTTGAAACAATTCACATGTAGTCTCAGAGCTTACCCTGTAGTAATTAGAGCACTTTTTATACGTAGTCATAATGTCACATTAAAGTCTTTTGTATTTGGCTGCATATCCATTCCATGACTTCCTGTCTGTGTCCAGAGTCTATTCTCGGGTTGTCCTCAAGCGATACTAAAACTCTTTGCATTTGAATGGATCTCTAAGGGAATTGGGGGGTGGACTAGATTCAGCTGTAAATTATCCTGATACAGTAAGGAACACATTCCTTGACTAAATGGCATCAAGGGTTCAAAGTCTAAAATGAATATTTTAATATTCAATTTGAATATTTTTCCATTGAGTTTCCAACAGTTCATCAGGAGAAACATTATTTTAGTATCTACTGCATATCTGGCAGCAGCATGGTGGTTTGAGGCTCATCTGATATCTTGGACCCTTGATGATTCAAAGCCATTCACAACAAAGTACAGTGAGCTGTCTGTCCTCATGTGACCTTTCTTGTGCATCTTTGAAGAAGACAGTAAAATAATACTCTCAATGACCTTTACAAGCTCGCAAACCTGAATGAGTTCACTGACATTAATGAGTTCACTGACATTAACGTGCTCACTGACATTAATGAGCTCTCTCACATTAACGAGCTCACTGACATTAATGAGCTCTCTCACATTAACGAGCTCATTGACCATAACACACTCACTGACCATAACACACACTCACTGACCATAACACACTCACTGACCATAACACACTCACTGACCATAACACACTCACTGACCATAACACACTCACTGACCATAACAATCTCACTGACCATAACACACTCACTGACCATAACACACTCACTGACCATAACACACTCACTGACATAACACACTCACTGACCATAACACACTCACTGACCATAACACACTCACTGACCATAACACACTCACTGACCATAACAATCTCACTGACCATAACACACTCACTGACCATAACACACTCACTGACCATAACACACTCACTGACCATAACACACTCACTGACCATAACACACTCACTGACCATAACAATCTCACTGACCATAACACACTCACTGACCATAACACACTCACTGACCATAACACACTCACTGACCATAACAAGCTCACTGACCATAACACACTCACTGACCATAACAATCTCACTGACCATAACAAGCTCACTGACCATAACACACTCACTGACCATAACATGCTCACTGACCATACTGAGCTCACTGACCGTTGGGGTCACGGATGCCTGTCTTTGTGAGGCTGCTTGGTCTGTGAAAGTAAAGCAGGGCTGCTTCCAGACCCCAGGCTCATTCCATCCGTTACCTTTCTCATTTCTTTTCCTTTTTCTTTTCTCTGTTTTGTACTCCAAGCTCCACCCATCGGGAGAGGCTAGAAAAGAGGCAAGAAAAATAAATGAAAATGGGGAAATCAAGAAATGTGAACTGGGCAAACGGAATGTCCTTGCTGCTTCAAACGTCAGTCCCAAGCCACGTAAGTTGCAAGCGTGGCAGATGTGGATCCACAGGTTGATAATTTATACATCAGGCTTCCCAAAAGAATACTTCTGCAAAGGATGTGCTGATGTTTCCTTGCTCTAAGGAAAGATTAGTTTTTATTAGAGTTCCTACTTTGATAAATTTCCTGGTCAGGAACAAGAAATAAAAAAGAGGAGAAAGGTAAGTGATTGGAATGAGCCCCCAGTGTGACTGGAATGAGCCCCTGTGTGATTGGAATGAGCCCCAGTGTGACTGGAATGAGCCCCCGTGTGATTGGATGAAGTGTGTGAGTGCTGGGTGAATCCTGGTTTGTCCTGGAGTAACTAGTGTTCAGCAACTGTATAAACAAACTGGAAATGCAAGCATAGCTCCTCTTGTTGACGGTGCATCATATCTACAGATGATTCTGTCATCATCAGGCTGTTGGATAGATAACAGTGTATCTGTTAAATGTCAGTAATGTCACATGATATTTTCTTCAAATTTGTTGATGATAAATTTGTGGATGAGAACATTATGTACTATGATTCATAAAGATTTCATTGTTTTGGACAGCTCCTGAGGTTCTTTGGCAGATAATGTGTGTGTTATCTCAGGGATGATCTGATACGTGTAATGCTGCTGTCGTACGAGCATTCCAGCATCCTGCTGCCCAGCCATGCAGCTCTGCCACGCTGTCTAAGACACATCCACACACCGACACTCCCCTCCAACCCTGAGAGTACACATCCACCACACCGACACTCCCCTCCAACCCTGAGAGTACACATCCACCACACCGACACTCCCCTCCAACCCTGAGAGTACACATCCACCACACCGACACTCCCCTCCAACCCTGAGAGTACACATCCACCACACCGACACTCCCCTCCAACCCTGGGAGTACACATCCACCACACTGACACTCCCCTCCAACCCTGAGAGTACACATCCACCACACCGACACTCCCCTCCAGCCCTGAGAGTACACATCCACCACACCGACACTCCCCTCCAACCCTGAGAGTACACATCCACCACACCGACACTCCCCTCCAACCCTGAGAGTACACATCCACTACACCGACACTCCCCTCCAACCCTGAGAGTACACATCCACCACACCGACACTCCCCTCCAACCCTGGGCACACTGCTGTGGCTGTGGGAAGCTGACTGATGCGTCACGTTATTGAGTTGTCTGTTGATGTAGCGTGATGTCAAACTGGATGGTGAAGTGTGTTGAATGTTGAGCATGTACAGTGTTGTAATGTGTTGAGATGTTGAGCATGTAGAGTGTTGGAGTGTGTTGAATGTTGTGGTTGTGGATGTATAGCGTGCTGTGGTTGTAAAGCGTGTTGTGGTTTTGTAGCCTGTTGTTGTTATGTAGTGTGTTGTGTAGCATGTTTTGGTTGCTTAGCATGTTGTGTAGTTTGTTATGTTTGTGTTGAATGTTATGGTTGAGTAGCATGTTGTCGTTGTGTAGTGTGTTGTGTAGCGTGTTGTGTAGTCCATTGTGGTGTGTAGCATGTTGTGGCTGTGTAGTGTGTTGGGGTAGTATAGCATTTTGTGGTTGTGTTGCATGTTGTGGTTGCGTGTTGCATGGTTATTGTGGTTGTGAGTTTTATTTATGAAGCATGTTGTTTCTCAGCCTGCTGCTGTTCATTATTTTTGTTTAACGATTGTCACCTTCCTGTGGTTTATGTGGTGAGCACGACCGTTTGTGCCATCCATGAGAGAGTGGGACCGGACTGAGAGAGACCTCTTTCAGACGAGAGAGATACA
>NW_026890519.1:0-17090 GCF_963514075.1 Conger conger
GGGTCGATTTGTATGGACGGCTCGGTTTGACATTTCACCGGTTCATTTCATTCACTTTCCGTACCCCATGCATCTCCTGGATCTGAAAAGCGTCCCCCATAAAGTACCTGCCCCGTACCTGCCTAAACCCTCTCGAATTACCCCTGTGAGCCCCAGCTTCCTGACGGAATGCCAAAATCACACGTTCAAAAACTGCCCATGTTTTCATTGCCTCTAGACATGGATGGGATTGGTGGCCTCTCTAGGGTGTATTCATGTCCAGTGCATGCAGGGATAGGCTCCGGACCCTCTGTGACCATGACCAGGAATAAGCAGGTTAGCTACTGGATGCCTGCATTCCCCACCCCCTGTACACACACACACACCTCTCAGTATTGCGAATTGTGAACAGTCGGAAAACTCTCACACGGTTGCGTTCTAGTTCTCCCAACAGATGTTTAACCTGACCAGGCGGTATGGAGTTGAAGTGTTAACACGGTTCCGTTTCGCCGGCTTTATACATTGAAGCTACGTGGAGGCCGCAGCCTTTGACACTGGGAAACAGCACTGTTTCCCGCTGTTGACTGCTGGAATTAATTATGCGTGGACTGAATGAGTTTAATGTACACTGATGTACGCCGTCTGCTCATGCACAAAAACACAAAGTTCTCCCGTGTCCTCTGCCTTTTAGAATCACTCACACACGGAAAAATACTATAATTACCTCCAACGGCAAAAGCTTCCAATAGAAAACATAGAATATATTTGTTACATTAAACAATCTGATCACAATGAACTATTCTGAAGTGAGTCCAGTGCAAGGTTTTATATGAATTGTCTTATCTATCGTCTTTTCATTTCACAGAGAGATGCTGCATCTGAACTTAAGGTTTATGGTTTTGGTACAATATTTCCTCTCATACTGAGACATACTTTATGCTGCTCATTTAGAGTTGCATGGTCCTACCACAAGAGGGACTCATGCAATGGTTCAAATAATTGCTAAATTGTCAGAACTGACACACTATCACTCCTCGTGAGTAGCCATTTATATAACGTATTATTAATGGTTTCAGTCAAATTAGTTAATGTCAGCTCTAGAATTGTGATAGCACACAGGGTGGTGGGGCTAGTTGGAGGGTGTATTTATGGTTCATTTTCATAGCTCAAAATTGTATACCTGATTCTGAAAAAAGTGGTGGTTTAGTATAATGATTAGGGAATGTCTGTTTGAGGTTGTTGGTTCAATTCGTAGGCGGAGCATTACTGAGACACCTGACTGAAACAGGAAATACATGACTGGAAAATGGGAAAAAAAGGGGGAAAAATGAAGAAGTTCAAGAAAAAAATGATACACAATCTGGCACAGCCTAAGTTGCTGTATATTGCACATTACTGCTTTTCACCACAACGGCTTTTGGGTCCAGAAGGTTTATGTACATACTGTACAGTAATTTGCCCGACATAAACCTTGGTGCCTGCCTGGGATTGGATGGCATCCCATACTCTGACCTGTGGGTTATTCCCAGTTTAAAACTCTTTCTGTCATCAGATGGGCCTGCTTACTCTGCCTCCTGGTCCCTGGCAGGGGGAAGTCTCCAGTCGAGGGCCCCCTGACTCCGCTGCAATGGCAGGAGGCACAAGGAGCAGCGAGGAGCTCCACGCTCCTCAGGGAGGTGCACTGGGGCTTTTTGGTAAGCAATTCAGCCTAATTAAAAAACACAGCTAATCTCCTCATCTGAGACACCACACTGCTTATTCACATTGTCAATACTGTTAACCAGAGAAATGGTAATAATATGCTTTTTAAAAATCAGTATATACAACAGAATATTTACTGGAGCAATTGAGGTTAAATACCTTGCAAAAAAAATACTTCTCTGTGCCTACTACGTTAATGGAGCCACTGTATTTTCCAAGTTGCAGCGTCCAAGTTTCAAAATGTCAAACTGATATATTAATTTAGTTAGTATGTAGTCCTTTAATGCATACTGCCTGAACTATCAATGTGTCTGTTTTATGCTCCTACTTTGTACTCTGTATTAACAATTTTCATTTACTTCTAATGACAAACTATTTTACGCCCTTACTTTCAATTAATTTAAATTTTGTTTTAATATTTTTAAATTTGTATTTTAATTTGTATTTCCAAAACATGTTATTCTTTTATTTAACTTCTAGTGTGCTCAGCAGTTTTCATTATGTTTTGCCCGATGTCACACAGAGAAACATTTAAATGCCAAGAATCAAAGGCCAACACTTGTTTTCAGTCAAATTCTGACAGTAAGATATAAAATTGCTAACATCACCATCTTCCATGGTCTCCCAGTTCTCAGATCTTCTCCTTTCAAAGCTAGATTGCACTTTCATGTAAACAAAAGGCAAACCTCCTGTGTTGAGCCAGAATAGTTCTCTTTCTACCAAATGACTTAATTACTTGATGTAGATCCCTATATGGAAATGATGTCAAACACACTTTTGAAGTTTTTTTTTTCTGACAGTAATTAGTGGCTCATTAGAGGCTGCATGTAAAACCAGTCTCGGCCTTGAATACAAGCATTAATCATCTGCCTACATATGTTTTCACAATTTTATAGCAAGCCTGCTTCCAAAACTCTTTTATGTGTGTCTGTTCGAGCATGTACTTTGTGTATTTACAATATCTCTGAAACTAGTGCAGAGCACCCCCCTAGCAACATAGGAGACTAAAACTATCCATAGTTTTATAGTCTTCACCATTTCACCATCACAATACTGTGCCTTGAGAAGCCATTCTGTGGAGAGATAACATAAATGGCACAGGGACATGAGAATATCTTTCTTCCTTTTATTTGTTTTGACCTTCTCATCTTCTCTTATTCGTGCCACTTTGAGTCCTCTCTAATCCCGTTCAAAGCCCCCATTTTCCAACCTAATTATTCCATCATTACTTGAGCCCAACCACCTGTCTTTCAAAAGAGAGGGGATGTCAGGTGAATAAATCTGGGCGATTTCGCTGAGAGAAGAGATGCAGAGGGAACGAATTAGCGATCGATGGGCAGCTGCTCAAAACCCTGTCGCTAAATTGATGACAACCTCGAAAGGCCGCTTTCACACAACGAAAACCATCAGATTCTATCAACGGGCTCTGTCATCAGTTATGCGCAGTGTCACAGAGAAGAGTATGAGAAAGGATCCACGGTTATCAAAGGGCCTCCATTTTCATTTATTTATAGAGCCTGCCCCAGCCTGGAGGGGAGGGCTAAACTTGAGCCATGAGGGAGTTATCAACTTTGGTCATGTGACCCTCCCATACTCTTCTGCCTGTTCATATGGTGAAAATCTTTCACAGGACAACTGCTGTAACTCAGATTCACATTTCGATGAAACTGGAAAGATTTGTGCACCTTACAAATTGGGGTTGATATTCAATCAATGCTAATGATGTACTTGCTTTCTCACTCTCCTGCTTATGCTGGTGATATTGTTTCTACAGTCAATTGACTGAGGAAGGGCCATTGACTGAAATGCCAGCACTTTTTTCCGTTTTTTTGGGGTGAATGAATTTCTGATTATCTGAAATTTGTTATTTACCTGGCGCATTTATCCAAAGTGACTTACAGTTGATTAGACTAAGCAGGGAAAAATTGGAGCTATTCAGGGTTAAGGGCCTAGCTCAAGAGCCCAACGGCGGTGCAGGTTTTATCATGGCTATCATGGATTTATCATGGACTGAACCACCAACCTTTCGGGTACCAGTTATGCACCTTAGCCACGAGGCTACAGGCCGCCCTAAAATACAAAATGTTTTGTACTGACATTGCACTAGCTGACAGTTTTTTTTGGGGGGAAGTTATCTACTTTTGTTACCCTGGAAGCAGGCTAGGGTTTGTGTTTGGAATGCACTCTCATGCGCCTGTACACATTTTGGGCACTGAATTAAGAATGATCCAGAATGCTACTCAGAATGCATCTCTCTGTGTAGCTGCGGTCACAGCTGTATTCTGCAGAAATGAAAGCCCACTAATAAAATAAGCACTTTCTCACACACCTTTTTGAAAGAAGGAAGGGAGCACAAGTGAAGACACTGCATGTTGAAATGCTGGATGACAGTTTTTCAGTTGGTTGCTCACTAGTGGAGTTTGTAAAAATCTGAGCAAAACAAAACCAACCCACACCCCCGATCGGTTTCCACACTGTGGAGACATTTTGAAGGAATGCCACAGGAATGCAGCAAATGTATACAGCCCGTTAGCCATTTCACCACCAAGTCACAGGACAGAAACTTTACATTCTTACTATCACCACCACCATCATTTCATGCAGGGTAAGTAGCCAGTGCGGCATGTGTTGAATTTGAAATTGGCACAGGTACAATCTCACTGACAGTACAATGTGCATAACAAGCTAATGCATTCCTGACACATTCTCAAACGGCACAATACCTAGACTATGCAAGCAGCATACAGTAGCCTACATCATATACTGTAGCGAAGTTTCCATTTGAGTCTTGAAAACATGGCTGGTTTTTCTGAAGTCTCTTAAAGCCAAGAAAACAAATGACTTATTTGCAGTGTATTTACAAACCACACCACCCATAAGCCCCACAATGCATTGTAGAAAAGAAGTTCAGAATATCCACATAACTGAGAACACATCAAGCAGTGTGTTTGGAATAGGGTAAGAATGCAGACAGATTGCCCCACCTCTTCATTGGCACTCACTGAAATTAGTTGTAATAAATGGAAATAGAACATGCTGTATACAAACCAAAATTAATGTGCTACTTCATTATGTAAGCAACATGTTACTGAACATGAGAGCAAATGAACCACTAATTTAATACAATTTCACACATTATAAGAGAATTTTTGTTTTTATTCTCAACTGAAATTTGACTGACCAATGCATTCTTTTTGGCAAGGTTTACAGTGTACAAAATCCCTAATAATGAAAGTTTCTTTGGAAGAAAATGAAAAAAAAAAAAATTAATGATCCTCTAGTTAATTTGTTTATGAATAGCTCACCTCTTGGAAGGTATTTAATTAGGTAGAGCTGTGTAAACAATTGCAGTGAATATTTCATGCCCCTGTGTGAAGAGCAGGCTTTGTTAACGTGTGAATAAATATTAGAATATTAGTGGGATTTAAAATGGAGGAGCCGTTTAAAATGACGTAGTAGCCACATTGCTCACAGCACTTGCTTTATTTGATTGCACTGGTGTGTGACAACAAAACCCCCTACATTTACCACAACATCTACACTGATAAACGCTGAACGTTCCAACAACAAATGGTTTGTAGCATGGATACAGATATAATAGAAAAATATATCTGTATATATACTTATTAAATAGTATATATGAGTAATTCATTGCACTCTTTGGTGCAACAATGAGCACCAGAGCCACTGAGACTAGCCATGTCTACAAATTCATGCAGCTACCATGCCACCCAGGTGGGAATTTCAGGAAATGTACCCTCCAAAGGCTAGAATGTACCCCCCAGAGTTGGACCGGTGTAGGTTTTTTCGCATTAATTCCTTTTTTACCAGTGTAATTTTCAATCACTATGGTAACAGGATATACAATTTGAAAGCATTACAACTCATGGTTCTAATCTGCATAACATGTTTTTAGATGCCATTGCTTTAGCGACAACAGTTTCTTATTTTGTGACATGTGGGAGTTAAAACAAAAAAGTGTGGGGGGACCTCGCCTTCTCTGCATTTTGGAAATCCAAATATTCCACAAAATAAGGTAATGTCTGTGTCCTTTTCACGACAAAGGTCCAGCAACCCAAATGCATAAGAATGCAATTCTAAAAACATGAGAAAAACCTTGGAGAAAGGTTGATAGAATTTCTCTGGAGAAATTATAATTGTTGTCTGTTTCACCATTGCATACTACTACAAAAGTAATTCTACATGGGATTGCTATTATGTACGTTTTGTATAGGCTCTCTGGAACAAGAAGAACCCATGTACGAGCTTATATGACTAGTATCGGTAATCCATTTGCATAGTAAAGTCGTGATCCCCATCTGTGAGCAAAAAATAAATAATCAACTTCAGCTGAACCTAGTGGTACGGTATTGAGGTAACGACTGAAAAGCATTTTAGCTCATGACATTACGTTTCCAACGGTGTATAGTGTGTTAGGCTTTCATAAAACAACATGTTTTCGCCTGCATTCAATACGCTGAGACCGTTACGCTTCGGCAAAACCTGTTCTTGAGATTGTATGCCCAAAAAGTTTGAGGTTTTACAACAAATTTGCGATGCCTACATGTAAATACAAGACTTCCTTTGGTGGACTTGCAAGGAATCTCTTGTCTCTTCAGCGCAGTTACCCAGCTAACTCAGTAAGCTAACTGTGAAATACCCCCCAGGAGGACTCAATCCATAGTCCTAAAAAAACAGAACAGGTGAATTGGAGAAACCAAGCATATTACTCATCTTCTGGTTGATATGGAATGAAAAGGGCAAGTGTTAAAAGAAAAATAGGAGTACAAAAAAAAAAAAGTTTGGTCTGTGCAGGCGACGCTATGCATTTTTTATAAGAAGTTAATCCATTCCTTGTATAACTCAATATAAATCAAATTACCAGGCCACGACGCTGTCAGTTACTATAGTAATTAGATGAAGGTTGTCTTCCCAGGGGCTGAGTAGGCCTAAAGATAGGAAAAGAGAACAGTCACATTGTATTTACACTCGCATTTTCCTCCCTGCACTGAAAGATTAACTACTTCTATTGGGTTGTCGGCAGTGTCCCCGAGAGAAAGCGCTTTGATGAATTTGTTTTTAAATGAAAATCACAAGAAAGACATTTTAGGCGAGCATAACACATCTGCACTTTGTTACACAGGCTCGTTCGACATTGTGATTATTGTTTATCTGAATTTTACTGTCTGTTGCCATACGAGAGACAGCACTAATATCACAGAAGTTTTTGTGAAGGGATTGGGGTCTTCTACTTCACTGGACTTTGTATACAGCTGTGTGAAAATAAAGTTATTCAGCTGACTGAGCAACAGCTATGGTACACTGTCCATCTGTGTCCCGATGGAGATAGAAAACAGACTTTCCCGGAGAGCAGATGAGAAAGGCATTAAATTACAGACCCAAAGAACCAAAACCATGTAAAATACATTCTCGGTTGCGTCAATTATAATGTGTACTAAGATTTTACACCACTTTACAATGTACAAGTCCTGCCTATTTATCAAGACTGAAAAAAATATTAGAATACTTCAAAGACATCACCATATAACAAATTGCAATAACACCAAACACAATAATATACCTTTTTAAAGGTCTTTTCAAGTTCATGTGTCTTGATTTCCTCTTTATCTTTGCGACTAAACCATGGGCAGACACTGGTGCCATGCAGATGAATGAGAAGGTTAGCAAGGTTAGCAGTGTTAGCAGCATGGCTAATACTGCTATTGTAGATTTCAGCTGAAAGTGTACTGAGACATGACAGGTAAAACAATTTTTTTTAGGATCAAGTTATAATCAAAACATGCCTGAAAGCAGTTGAAACTAATTTCCCCATTGTCTTCCAACACATTTGAAGAAGTCAAATTAGGACATTTTGTTATCTAGCACATTTTAACTGCATACCCTGGTGAAATGTCAGCTTGACCAGCTTGAACAATGAGCTGGTCAAGGTGGTCAACCAGCATGGCCAAGCTGGTCATAAAGCTGGTCTAGCTGGGTAGCACGTCTGAGCTGGTAGCCAAAACCTGGTTTTAGGCTGAAATGCTCACAGCGTAGTCCCTCTAGCCTGTGTGTGTGTGTGTGCGTACGCGTGTGTACGTGTCAGCACATCAGCACTGTGACTCCAGCCAAAACCTGGTTTCATAACATGGTCAAACCATGTCAAGCTGAGAGCTGGTCTGAACTGGTCAAGCTGCTTTTTTCAGCAGGTTACAGTGTTATCTGTAGTTATATTTACTTTCAGAGGCAATGCCACTGTTAGGGGGTGACTGTGAGTTGCCAAATGTGGCCTCAATTGCTAGAGTGTTTACCTAATGACTCAGTGTCTTCTTTAGGAAACATTACAACAACTAATGGTAATAAAGAACAATCAGGGTACAGTGCTGCTAATGGTTCATTATGGGTGGTGGATTTCAACACATGTGAGGTGCTTTGCATTGGCTTTCCACCTCAGGACTAAGTTACAAGGTCCTTCTGCTTGACCTAAGCCTCGATTAGCTGACTATTCATTATTCACACATGACATGCCATAGAGTAGAGTACATTCTGAAAACGGAACAACAGCTTTTACTTGGTATTTGCATTTGGATCGGCTGCACAATAACTACAACAATGAAAACAAGTAGACACGCTGATCTGAGAGCCAATGAAGTGCTGACAGATCTGCTTCCTGTTCTTGAGTCTATTTCAGCGATGGAGAGGCTAACATTGCCATCGCAGGAATGTGGCGGTACGCTGCGACTGTCGACTTCCACACCTCTAGGTGTAAAGCGGCCCATAGAGAGGCAACACAATTGCCAGAAACAAAGTGGTGCTCTTCACGCAGCTGGGCCGAGTTGAAACAGAGGTCTCTTCTTATCAAAGCTTAATGCCAAGGCAGAGGCATTGAATATTTATACAGCGGCACCGCTCAACTGAACAGACTAGTGATTACCTTTGGGTACGTAATCGCCATCCCCTCTTTATACTGTCATTCCGTTTAAGTGACAGAGATATAAAAGAAATAAAACATTGATTTCAAACCTTTGCCGAACTACCCTGTGGGGTAGCAGGTGCCTGCCCCAATTCTTTTTGTGCATACTGAAATCGACCAAACAAAACAGGACCTATCCATATAGGTATTACAACTAAGGTATTTAAATCAACAATGAAAATGAAAATGAATTCTCATTTCATGACACAGACGCATCTCTGAACCTCAATAACATTAAATATAACACTTCATCACCACAAGTGGCACTGCAGGAAGTTTTGAAGTTAAATACTTGTATATAGGCCTGCAATGACAGCTTCAGCTGGACTCAGCCGGAAATCAAGGTTGAAATTAAGCAGATATTATATATTCCACGCTATTGTAACCCCTTGAGAGTTTGAAGGTCAAGCCAGATCTCGTGTTTCTAACTGCACGTCGGAGTAGATTTTTCAAGCTCTTATCATGCCCATAGCACTCAGAAGGTCCCTATTTTTATCGCAGTCATCCCGTGGGTGCACATAGCCAGTATCGCAATTTTGTACAGCCCATTCAATAAGTGGACCTTCTGTGTTACCGCATTCTGAAACCTATTACGTATTCTTTTGGGAGACTCAAATTTAGAAATAGAAGGAGCGTGCTTTAGCAGTCTGTCCGGCCCACAGCCAGGGGAATGCTATTCCCAGCTCATAGCAGCACAGCTGTGTCAGAGAGGAGAGGAGGGAATGTGACAGTGAATTCGCTGAGTCCTACCGTTGGATATGCGGCCCTCGACATCACGTCGTGACTCATGCCACACTCGTATCCTTCAAGACCGCTTCTTCTAACCCAGTTAATCATACAAAGAAAATCTGGAAGCCTGGAAATGCAGCAATGACATTCTGTTCTCCATTTTAGGAACAAGTTTCCCAGTCGGTGAGGGATAAACACAGTACACATGCTCTCTGCTGCGGCTTGTCTCAGATGTTGCCGGGATCTGCCACTTGGGCCGAAGATGTAGCCAGACACACAACACGCATAAACACATTATCAGCTCCTTTTGCAAAGTTTAGTTTTGCCACAGTGACTCATTGGCAATTCAACTCATTGGGGAGGAGGGGGATGGAGGGGGGGGGGGGGGTGACTGGAGCTTGAGCCTTCACAGTGGCATCACTCATAGGTCTCCATCCCCCCCCCCCTCCCCCCACACACCACCTTCCATTCCGGGTTGGAGAGAAGCGGCCCCCCATTCCCAGATTAATCCATTACTGTCTGCTCGGATCACTGTCACCAGGGCGACGGGGGGAAAGGAGCAGGGCTTCACATTCTCACATTTAGATACCAAACTCGCACAGAATGATTGTCAATGATTGATAGGACATGTAGCATCACGCTGAGAGATTGCAGCACTGAATCAAAGTGGGACAGGGAGGACCACGGAACAGGGCTGTGCGCCGGAGGGGGGAGCCAAAATGGCCGCTCTCTGGGCCTCACAGCGAGACAGCTCTGAGAGCACACACACACCAATGGGGGGGGGGAAAGGTAACAAATGAACAGATTGAGAATTATTCACCCAGGTATACCACCATTTTGGGAGACGATAAGCATAACTGAGAAAATGCTCTGGGACCAGGGCACTGGGGTGTGCTGGCTTTTCACTGATAAGTGCCATATGTGGTATAATGAAACAACCGTCAGGAACACGGGTATGACTGGGGTGAATTCTCAAAGCACTTTAGGCTGAAACGCTCACAGCGTAGTCCCTCTAGCCTGTGTGTGTGCTTGCGTACGTGTGTGTTTGTGTGTGGATGTCAGTTCAGCACATCAGCACTGTGACTCCAAGCACAGCATGCATCTACCACAGAGTTCATCAAAGGCACTCATCACATCACAGATCAAGGCTGTCCTACAGGCCTGTTGGAATATCTGACGATGCGGTTTAATGATAATTTGTAGCGGTATTTCCCCAGCTGAGGTATAAATGGAAAACTCCGTGCCCAGTTATTTTTTATCACAGGGTTTAGGAGGCTATGCCTCTATGTCAAATGTACAGATATGTTAAAATGCAAATTCAGGTGTACACACACACTTTTTCCATTCACCTTTGCCAAAAAGGGATAATTATTGACTTCAAAAATGCTGAGAACCTGACAGACATAGGCTGACATGATACGGGAGGTAAATCCAAATTATTTTGCACCAGAAACATCACAATGTACAAGGGAACTAAAAGCACATCAAGGGGAAGGAAGTAGACTTCATTCAGGAAGAGGCTGCATCCAAATTCAATGGATTCAAATTCAAATTCAAATTCAAATTGACGGCAGTCGCCTTCACATTGTAATGCAGATATGTGACAATCACAGGATCTGATCACCTGGTCCGCCACCGTTTCTCTGTGGTGGAAGTCATTAAGGCTGGTGTCAGCAAGATTACATTCATATCCAGTAACAAAATGTCCCAGATATTCATCGCTGCAGTTATTCACTTCCTACTTGAACAGCTTATCTGCACAAGAGAGTCTTGGCTGAATTCCTTGCAAACAATACAATTGACAGACAAAGGACATGCCACAAAATAAAATCATAACTGTCACACTGTTGTGTATATATATATATATAAAAAAGGCTTTTGCTGAGCATTTCTAAATACTATCCATTGGGAAATTGTAGTTACATCGAAGCACAACATTTTGATTGCGTCTTCGCAATGCCATTCATTTTACATTATAGCTACATATTTAATAAGCGTGGGGGTGCAAACTGCAAAATCTTCTAACTGCTGTCAAAACAGTACTGAAATGACATGCACATACCATTTGAATATTATATTCTGCCATACTGGGCTTTCTCTTTGTTTAAATCGACAATGCACTTAAAAGGACAGTGCACTTTATCATATGCAGATTTTACTTCATCCACAGAACTCAAAATTAATTTAATTAATTTGAACAGAATTTTGTTAAATTTTATTCAAAGATATGGAAAAAATATATTGCCAATTGCCAATATGCTGAATCTGGCCTGTAATTTAAAATGAAAATGTAAATATAATTGTATTGCATCGTGTTGCATACAAAAATGTTATGAGGCAGAAAGAGGTTATTGAAAGGAGAGTATATGGTGAATACACTGTGCCAAATATCACACAGAACAACCTGACATTAAAAAAACCACATCACTCTCCGAGCTGAGACGGGCAGAAGAGAAACAGCTTAGAGGCATCATTTGGGTATGGAAAACCTCCCAAGGCGGTGGAACTAGACATATACACAATAAAACAATAATTGGTTGTAGCTATGGGAGAGTCCACTCAAATCCTGCAGACTTGACAATCACAGCTTAATGGATAAGCTATAATTGTCACAATATGCACTACTTTAGGCCTACGTGATAAAGTTTGGTGAGTGGTCAAAGTTTTGAACATTTTGCATACAAACAGTACTGTACAATAGCAAACATTCTAGCTTGTAACTCAGTAATGAATAACTAACCCTGCTGTAAAATCCAGCTATGGCAAGCTTGAAATACTGGTTACCAGCTGTTTCAAAGCATAGCTTCAGTTGGTCAAACCATGTTGAGTATAGAGCTGGTCTAACTGGTCAACCAGCTATCAGGTGTTTTGAAACCTAGCTTGAGCTGTTTTTTTCAGCAGGGAACGAACATATACCTGGCTCCAGTATCTGAAGTCCTGAACATATTTGTAAACACTGTGGTGAACATGTGGCACACAGTGCAACGGCAAGCAAAAAACCTGTTTAGACAGCATCAGCTTCCTGATAAATGCACCAGCTCAATGATTTACTACGTATAGAACGTGAACTAAAGGTTAGGCTGAAACCTTAACTTAAATGTCCTTACAAGTACAGTTTTCCGAAGATTAAAAACATTTCCTAAGGTCAAGATGCAGTATGGGCAGACTGAATTAATGACAAAATTAAGTGTGCTTACATTATTATTCTTGACACGTAATGACAGTCATGACATGGAACACTGTGTTTTGCTACCAAACCTTTCCATCAAACCACAGACCTTTCTTTGTTGGCTTGGGATTGTCAGTCTACAAGCCTGGGTGAACAAACATACAACCACCAAACAAACACCCTAGTGGCTAAGGTACATGCCTGGGACCTGGAGGGTTGGAGGTTCAAGCCCCGGTGAAGCCACAATAAGATCTACACAGCTGTTGGGCCCTTGAGCAAGGCTCTCAACCCTGCATTTCTCCAGGGGGGATTGTCCCCTGCTTAGTCTAATCAATAGTAAGTTGCTTTGGATATAAGCGTCAGCTGGTAATCCCTCAGCATTTAGATTCCATGCAGGTGAGCAATAGGGACCTTCCTTATTATTGCAGAAGAACAACATAATGTATAGTATAGTGGAGCGGGCTTCTAATTTTATTACAAAACCTTGCAATAAACCTTGACACAGAAAACTATTGGAGCTTATCCGCTCTGCAGGACATGGATAAGTGCAACAAAGAGAAGGCTTCCGTTCATTTAAGATGCAAATTCATTCAAGTTTTTCCCTCTTTTCTCTTAACGCCCCAGTTAATGCTGAACTTGTGCCCCGTTCTGTAAGATTCCCGAACAACTGCCACACATACAGTATGGGTTCCTCGTTTCCAGGACTATGCTGCAGTCACCTGAACGCTGACATTGCTCAGTAAAGGTTTATGAGCAAGAAAAAATCATAAATAACAAACTCGGTAACAGCATAGGAATGTGACAGTTTAAATGGTTGCCATTATACTGAAAATGACGCCTTCCATGAAACAAGTAATCAAAATCTGGAAATGGAAGCCTACTTCGGCATATTTTTTTGATGTTAACTTTTCGAAAAACCTCGCCGACAGGACAGTTGAGAAGTTACGGACGTGTGACCATGGCTCGTTTGAAGAAAATCAGCCTGCAGGCAATGACACTGGACAGCAACTCTCTGAGAATACCTGTGCTGAGCAAACACATCAGACCAAATATTTAAACCTCAACATCTCTGTCAAATCACATGTAATCAAAATTTAACACACTTGGTGTTGACTGAGACCAGGGATTCCTTCGGGTAAGACATGAAAGCAGCAGAATCCCATTTGCCATCAAGATCCATCCTGTAGCTTTAGCGATGGCTACATGACCACTGGGGGAATTCAGTGCTATATAGAATGGACTGTGTGGTACAAGGCCTTAGTTAATGGAAGCTGCATGCGGAACTCTCTAGAACCACTTCAACTACAGCTACACTATGCCGTATCTTGGAATGACAATAATGGGTTGACAGTATTTTACTAAATTTAATCAGCAAGTCATATACTATAAGACAAAATGAATAATAATACATTTGTAGTTGAGGCCTTTTTAATAAGTGATGAACAAGTTGATCATATTTTAAATTTCAGAATTAAAAAGTACTTCAGGTTTGTGTATTCAGATTAAAACCCCCTCACACCTACTGGACATTGCCCTACCACACTCTAATTCCAGAGCATAATTCAGCTAAGAACCCTCGGAAAAGAGCAATATGCATTACATGTATTATAAAATAAATTACAGGGTGACACACTGTACAAACAACTACACACACAGTAACAAGCACAATATATAGACTATACAAGACTGGAATATGACTAGTTGTCACCCAAGTCACAAAATCACAAGTACATCCAAGCACGATTCCCCAGGCTTGGTAATAACCAACAACACAACAACACCTACAACTAAAGCACATCCAGCATATTTTAACAGACAGTAAAGCAACTGTTTCATTATAACCTGTAATTACAGCACTTTATCATGTTGTAATATAGGGAGACAGACAACATGTTCTCATGCTTCTTTAAAATAGACATAACACTGAAACAAAATTACATCTCCTGAGCATTTTCTTACTTCACTGAATCAATTTTCAGTCAAATGGCCTTTTTTCAAGCGATTTTAATCATTTGCAGATGGTATGAAATAACCCTCTGTGCAATCCGTTATGGTTACCTGCCCTTGTAATTGTAACACAGTAAGAATAATTATACATTATCTGCACTGTACCTTTAGGACGAGTTAGTGCTCCATTTGTTCCTGCACATATAGCATTGCTCATGTTAATGGTAAAAATCAAAAGGCAAGGAGAAATAATTGAACTGTGTGCGTAATTTTATAGATCATTTACATCAAAAATGATTTTAGATCCTTGAAGACTTCTGAGATGTAAATGTATGATTACATACTATGAAACTAGACATTGGGTTGTATACAGGAAATGTTCTTCCCCTGAACCTGTCTCATTTTATGCATATTCTAGTTCTCATCAAGTGTCAGGAAACTGTAATTATTGGAAGAGATTTAAGGGATCATTAGATTTGATGATCCATTAACAACACATAAACAACATTTGATAACATTTGTCCCACCCCAAATCTTTGTGGTGGGGTGGCTCTTGTTCATACTTGGAAGATTGTGCCTTTATAGCACTACCCAAACACACAGCACATTGCCTGCACCATTCCACAAAGTAGAAAGCCTATTGCAGAAACATCAGAACCAGGAGTCATTGACACAGAAATACATTACAATCCAGCAGCCTACCAGTGCAATCCTGACCAGCTAACAACCTATTGACACTGTTACACTGATAAAATTGGGCCATTTTTGTCTTTCACACAGGATAGCCATTGTAATGGATATGCTGTGGCTGATATCAGACATGCAAGCAATACACCCAGTAATGGCACTGAATAGTATTTTCAACTGAAAACTTGATTCTTACAAAATTAAAAAAAGGCTTAATAAAAAGCTAATTTTAACATTATCACAACATTAAACTACTGTAGTACTTCATCTTGTAAATAAATATTTACCTTATCTTTCATGCAATATTCAGTTATCCAAAGTAATTTACTACATTGGATGAATAAAAAAGGATAATAAAAAGGTTACAGAAAAAGAATCAAGACATGAACAGAAAATAGTATATATGAAAATGCAAAATAACACATTTTTTGGAAGTGGCACATTTGTATTTATTTATTTTATTTATATATATATTTTAACCCACAAAAGCAACAGTAGTGGGAATTCACATTTACTATAAAATAATACTTTAGATTTTGCTTAAATATCATTTATAGTGCTGAAAAGGGCAGAAAATGTGCTTGCATGGAAAATTCAACATTATGCAAGGTATTCATGATGAAAAGGAAGTAGTCAGCATCCACCATCGCAACATCGGGAATCAGAGCCTCCAGGTTATAATAACTAATAATATTTTATAGCTAACTTCAGACTGTACAGCAACCACTGAGATGAGTTGGAGGCCTTTCTTTCTCGCTGCCTTTTCAGACATGGAAAAACAAATGTAACAAGGCTAAGTGATAATTTATTAAAATGTGCATTTTTCTTTGAACCACCAGACACCAGGTTAATGCTCTGGATATAAACCAGTCCGTGAATGAAGATGTCCATTGAGTGAGGATGCTTGCCACTAATGTATACCATCTTGTCCATTACGCACCGCATATGTTCTTGCTTTTGCATGTCTGTCACATACAACATGTAAATTACAGACAACGAAATATCAGAGCTGCTGTTTTCACCACGAACATATCACTGTTAGATAACTTTCACACCTTTTCAACACAAACACTGTATGTCAAATGGTGGTAAGGTGTTTGATATCGCTGGCAGAAAAAACGCCCAATAACATTTACAATTCATGCATTAAGCATGAGACTCTGTCCTCAATTCAATACCAATGGCCCCTTAACTGTGACTCAAGTGTTGGCACTTTAAATATCACTAAAATTAGTAACAAAAAATAACTTGTATTTGCAATGGAAAATTTTGACACATGCAAATTAAAATTAAGGACAAAGGTATTTTTAATCCGCCATTCGCAAACATGACCCAAAAACTAGTTTATTTGCCAGTACAGAGGTGTTTAGTCACTGGAATTTAAAACTATCCACAGCTGCTGGAAAACTGTGTGCGCATTGCCTTTCTCTTTTCTCCGTACGATTAGTTAGTTAGTGCTTCAGACAGGAAATAACGGAAATCTGCGAACATGTGAATCTCGTGCTAAATCTGTTTGCAGCGTCTCCTCTGCCTTGGCGAGACATCTGCTTACAGGGAGGAAGGCTTTCCCCGGGGCCTTGTTTACAGTTTTCTCTAATTCCTCTCATTTATCCCACACTAGGCATCTTCCCCAAGTCTGCGGTCCTTGCTTCCTCTGACACAGCACCCCGGTCGCACCCCAAACTCCCAGGACTGTGGGGGACCCACCTGGCCCCTGCGTAAGCAGCAGGTGGTCACACACAGGACCCTGGATTTGGGGACAAGGTGTCGGAATTCAGTATGCAAGTTTGTGGAAGTGGTGTGTGTGTGTGTCTGTGAGAGTGTGTGTGTATGTGTGAGTGTACACACTCGGTCGGTGTAGTCGGTGACTACAGTCTGTGGGTGTGCCTGTATGTGTCTGTACGTGTG
>NW_026890520.1:0-12500 GCF_963514075.1 Conger conger
GGTCTCCCATCGCAAGTACTAACCAGGCCCCGACGTTGCTTAGCTTCCGAGATCAGAGACGAGATCGGGCGTTCTCAGCGCGGTGTGGCCGTAAGCGAAGACCCGGCAGTCAGCGAGAGCTCTTCATGAATAAACGCCTAGAAACTTAACTTTGTATAATTCTTTTTTAAGGAAGTAAGGTCGTTATTTCAAACAAGTCCAAAATACGAATAATGTACATTGATTTCGCTGGTAAAATGCTCACAGCACCTGGTTATTCCCAGGCGTCTCCCATCCAAGTACTAACCAGGCCCGACGTTGCTTAGCTTCCGAGATCAGACGAGATCGGGCGTTCTCAGCGCGGTGTGGCCGGTAAGCGAAGACCCGGCAGTCAGCGAGAGCTCTCATGAATAAACGACTAGAAACTAACTTTGTATAATTCTTTTTTAAGGAAGTAAGGTCGTTATTTCAAACAATGTCCAAAATACGATAATTTACATTGATTTCGCTGGTAAAATGCTCACAGCACCTGGTATTCCCAGGCGGTCTCCCATCCAAGTACTAACCAGGCCGACGTGCTTAGCTACCGAGATCAGACGAGAATCGGGCGTTCTCAGCGCGGTGTGGCCGTAAGCGAAGACCCGGCAGTCAGCGAGAGCTCTCATGAATAAACGCCTAGAAACTAACTTTGTATAATTCTTTTTTAAGGAAGTAAGGTCGTTATTTCAAACAATGTCCAAAAATACGATAATGTACATTGATTTCGCTGGTAAAATGCTCACAGCAACCTGGTATTCCCAGGCGGTCTCCCATCCAAGTACTAACCAGGCCCGACGTTGCTTAGCTTCCGAGATCAGACGAGATCGGGCGTTCTCAGCGCGGTGTGGCCGTAAGCGAAGACCCGGCAGTCAGCGAGAGCTCTCATGAATAAACGCCTAGAAACTAACTTTGTATAATTCCTTTTTTAGGAAGTAAGGTCGTTATTTCAAACAATGTCCAAAATACGATAATGTACATTGATTTCGCTGGTAAAATGCTCTACACAGCACCTGGTATTCCCAGGCGGTCTCCCATCCAAGTACTAACCAGGCCCGACGTTGCTTAGCTTCCGAGATCAGACGAGATCGGGCGTTCTCAGCGGTGTGGCCGTAAGCGAAGACCCGGCAGTCAGCGAGAGCTCTCATGAATAAAACGCCTAGAAACTAACTTTGTATAATTCTTTTTTAAGGAAGTAAGGTCGTTATTTCAAACAATGTCCAAAATACGATAATTTACATTGATTTCGCTGGTAAAATGCTCACAGCACCTGGTATTCCCAGGCTGGTCTCCCATCCAAGTACTAACCAGGCCCGACGTTGCTTAGCTTCCGAGATCAGACGAGATCGGGCGTTCTCAGCGCGGTGTGGCCGTAAGCGAAGACCCGGCAGTCAGCGAGAGCTCTCATGAATAAACGCCTAGAAACTAACTTTGTATAATTCTTTTTTAAGGAAGTAAGGTCGTTATTTCAAACAATGTCCAAAATACGATAATTTACATTGATTTCGCTGGTAAAATGCTCACAGCACCTGGTATTCCCAGGCGGTCTCCCATCCAAGTACTAACCAGGCCCGACGTTGCTTAGCTTCCGAGATCAGACGAGATCGGGCGTTCTCAGCGCGGTGTGGCCGTAAGCGAAGACCCGGCAGTCAGCGAGAGCTCTCATGAATAAACGCCTAGAAACTAACTTTGTATAATTCTTTTTTAAGGAAGTAAGGTCGTTATTTCAAACAATGTCCAAAATACGATAATTTACATTGATTTCGCTGGTAAAATGCTCACAGCACCTGGTATTCCCAGGCGGTCTCCCATCCAAGTACTAACCAGGCCCGACGTTGCTTAGCTTCCGAGATCAGACGAGATCGGGCGTTCTCAGCGCGGTGTGGCCGTAAGCGAAGACCCGGCAGTCAGCGAGAGCTCTCATGAATAAACGCCTAGAAACTAACTTTGTATAATTCTTTTTTAAGGAAGTAAGGTCGTTATTTCAAACAATGTCCAAAATACGATAATTTACATTGATTTCGCTGGTAAAATGCTCACAGCACCTGGTATTCCCAGGCGGTCTCCCATCCAAGTACTAACCAGGCCCGACGTTGCTTAGCTTCCGAGATCAGACGAGATCGGGCGTTCTCAGCGCGGTGTGGCCGTAAGCGAAGACCCGGCAGTCAGCGAGAGCTCTCATGAATAAACGCCTAGAAACTAACTTTGTATAATTCTTTTTTAAGGAAGTAAGGTCGTTATTTCAAACAATGTCCAAAATACGATAATGTACATTGATTTCGCTGGTAAAATGCTCACAGCACCTGGTATTCCCAGGCGGTCTCCCATCCAAGTACTAACCAGGCCCGACGTTGCTTAGCTTCCGAGATCAGACGAGATCGGGCGTTCTCAGCGCGGTGTGGCCGTAAGCGAAGACCCGGCAGTCAGCGAGAGCTCTCATGAATAAACGCCTAGAAACTAACTTTGTATAATTCTTTTTTAAGGAAGTAAGGTCGTTATTTCAAACAATGTCCAAAATACGATAATTTACATTGATTTCGCTGGTAAAATGCTCACAGCACCTGGTATTCCCAGGCTGGTCCTCCCATCCAAGTACTAACCAGGCCCGACGTTGCTTAGCTTCCGAGATCAGACGAGATCGGGCGTTCTCAGCGCGGTGTGGCCGTAAGCGAAGACCCGGCAGTCAGCGAGAGCTCTCATGAATAAACGCCTAGAAACTAACTTTGTATAATTCTTTTTTAAGGAAGTAAGGTCGTTATTTCAAACAATGTCCAAAATACGATAATTTACATTGATTTCGCTGGTAAAATGCTCACAGCACCTGGTATTCCCAGGCGGTCTCCCATCCAAGTACTAACCAGGCCCGACGTTGCTTAGCTTCCGAGATCAGACGAGATCGGGCGTTCTCAGCGCGGTGTGGCCGTAAGCGAAGACCCGGCAGTCAGCGAGAGCTCTCATGAATAAACGCCTAGAAACTAACTTTGTATAATTCTTTTTTAAGGAAGTAAGGTCGTTATTTCAAACAATGTCCAAAATACGATAATTTACATTGATTTCGCTGGTAAAATGCTCACAGCACCTGGTATTCCCAGGCGGTCTCCCATCCAAGTACTAACCAGGCCCGACGTTGCTTAGCTTCCGAGATCAGACGAGATCGGGCGTTCTCAGCGCGGTGTGGCCGTAAGCGAAGACCCGGCAGTCAGCGAGAGCTCTCATGAATAAACGCCTAGAAACTAACTTTGTATAATTCTTTTTTAAGGAAGTAAGGTCGTTATTTCAAACAATGTCCAAAATACGATAATTTACATTGATTTCGCTGGTAAAATGCTCACAGCACCTGGTATTCCCAGGGCGGTCTCCCATCCAAGTACTAACCAGGCCCGACGTTGCTTAGCTTCCGAGATCAGACGAGATCGGGCGTTCTCAGCGCGGTGTGGCCGTAAGCGAAGACCGGCAGTCAGCGAGAGCTCTCATGAATAAACGCCTAGAACTAACTTTGTATAATTCTTTTTTAAGGAAGTAAGGTCGTTATTTCAAACAATGTCCAAAATACGATAATGTACATTGATTTCGCTGGTAAAATGCTCACAGCACCTGGTATTCCCAGGCTGTCTCCCATCCAAGTACTAACCAGGCCCGACGTTGCTTAGCTTCCGAGATCAGACGAGATCGGGCGTTCTCAGCGCGGTGTGGCCGTAAGCGAAGACCCGGCAGTCAGCGAGAGCTCTCATGAATAAACGCCTAGAAACTAACTTTGTATAATTCTTTTTTAAGGAAGTAAGGTCGTTATTTCAAACAATGTCCAAAATACGATAATTTACATTGATTTCGCTGGTAAAAATGCTCACAGCACCTGGTATTCCCAGGCGGTCTCCCATCCAAGTACTAACCAGGCCCGACGTTGCTTAGCTTCCGAGATCAGACGAGATCGGGCGTTCTCAGCGCGGTGTGGCCGTAAGCGAAGACCCGGCAGTCAGCGAGAGCTCTCATGAATAAACGCCTAGAAACTAACTTTGTATAATTCTTTTTTAAGGAAGTAAGGTCGTTATTTCAAACAATGTCCAAAATACGATAATTTACATTGATTTCGCTGGTAAAATGCTCACAGCACCTGGTATTCCCAGGCGGTCTCCCATCCAAGTACTAACCAGGCCCGACGTTGCTTAGCTTCCGAGATCAGACGAGATCGGGCGTTCTCAGCGCGGTGTGGCCGTAAGCGAAGACCCGGCAGTCAGCGAGAGCTCTCATGAATAAACGCCTAGAAACTAACTTTGTATAATTCTTTTTTAAGGAAGTAAGGTCGTTATTTCAAACAATGTCCAAAATACGATAATGTACATTGATTTCGCTGGTAAAATGCTCACAGCACCTGTATTCCAGGCGGTCTCCCATCCAAGTACTAACCAGGCCCGACGTTGCTTAGCTTCCGAGATCAGACGAGATCGGGCGTTCTCAGCGCGGTGTGGCCGTAAGCGAAGACCCGGCAGTCAGCGAGAGCTAGCTCATAATAAACGCCTAGAAACTAACTTTGTATAATTCTTTTTTAAGGAAGTAAGGTCGTTATTTCAAACAATGTCCAAAATACGATAATGTACATTGATTTCGCTGGTAAAATGCTCACAGCACCTGGTATTCCCAGGCGGTCTCCCATCCAAGTACTAACCAGGCCCGACGTTGCTTAGCTTCCGAGATCAGACGAGATCGGGCGTTCTCAGCGCGGTGTGGCCGTAAGCGAAGACCCGGCAGTCAGCGAGAGCTCTCATGAATAAACGCCTAGAAACTAACTTTGTATAATTCTTTTTTAAGGAAGTAAGGTCGTTATTTCAAACAATGTCCAAAATACGATAATTTACATTGATTTCGCTGGTAAAATGCTCACAGCACCTGGTATTCCCAGGCGGTCTCCCATCCAAGTACTAACCAGGCCCGACGTTGCTTAGCTTCCGAGATCAGACGAGATCGGGCGTTCTCAGCGCGGTGTGGCCGTAAGCGAAGACCCGGCAGTCAGCGAGAGCTCTCATGAATAAACGCCTAGAAACTAACTTTGTATAATTCTTTTTTAAGGAAGTAAGGTCGTTATTTCAAACAATGTCCAAAATACGATAATTTACATTGATTTCGCTGGTAAAATGCTCACAGCACCTGGTATTCCCAGGCGGGTCTCCCATCCAAGTACTAACCAGGCCCGACGTTGCTTAGCTTCCGAGATCAGACGAGATCGGGCGTTCTCAGCGCGGTGTGGCCGTAAGCGAAGACCGGCAGTCAGCGAGAGCTCTCATGAATAAACGCCTAGAAACTAACTTTGTATAATTCTTTTTTAAGGAAGTAAGGTCGTTATTTCAAACAATGTCCAAAATACGATAATGTACATTGATTTCGCTGGTAAAATGCTCACAGCACCTGGTATTCCCAGGCGGTCTCCCATCCAAGTACTAACCAGGCCCGACGTTGCTTAGCTTCCGAGATCAGACGAGGATCGGGCGTTCTCAGCGCGGTGTGGCCGTAAGCGAAGACCCGGCAGTCAGCGAGAGCTCTCATGAATAAACGCCTAGAAACTAACTTTGTATAATTCTTTTTTAAGGAAGTAAGGTCGTTATTTCAAACAATGTCCAAAATACGATAATTTACATTGATTTCGCTGGTAAAATGCTCACAGCACCTGGTATTCCCAGGCGGTCTCCCATCCAAGTACTAACCAGGCCCGACGTTGCTTAGCTTCCGAGATCAGACGAGATCGGGCGTTCTCAGCGCGGTGTGGCCGTAAGCGAAGACCCGGCAGTCAGCGAGAGCTCTCATGAATAAACGCCTAGAAACTAACTTTGTATAATTCTTTTTTAAGGAAGTAAGGTCGTTATTTCAAACAATGTCCAAAATACGATAATTTACATTGATTTCGCTGGTAAAATGCTCACAGCACCTGGTATTCCCAGGCGGTCTCCCATCCAAGTACTAACCAGGCCCGACGTTGCTTAGCTTCCGAGATCAGACGAGATCGGGCGTTCTCAGCGCGGTGTGGCCGTAAGCGAAGACCCGGCAGTCAGCGAGAGCTCTCATGAATAAACGCCTAGAAACTAACTTTGTATAATTCTTTTTTAAGGAAGTAAGGTCGTTATTTCAAACAATGTCCAAAATACGATAATGTACATTGATTTCGCTGGTAAAATGCTCACAGCACCTGGTATTCCCAGGCGGTCTCCCATCCAAGTACTAACCAGGCCCGACGTTGCTTAGCTTCCGAGATCAGACGAGATCGGGCGTTCTCAGCGCGGTGTGGCCGTAAGCGAAGACCCGGCAGTCAGCGAGAGCTCTCATGAATAAACGCCTAGAAACTAACTTTGTATAATTCTTTTTTAAGGAAGTAAGGTCGTTATTTCAAACAATGTCCAAAATACGATAATTTACATTGATTTCGCTGGTAAAATGCTCACAGCACCTGGTATTCCCAGGCGGTCTCCCATCCAAGTACTAACCAGGCCCGACGTTGCTTAGCTTCCGAGATCAGACGAGATCGGGCGTTCTCAGCGCGGTGTGGCCGTAAGCGAAGACCCGGCAGTCAGCGAGAGCTCTCATGAATAAACGCCTAGAAACTAACTTTGTATAATTCTTTTTTAAGGAAGTAAGGTCGTTATTTCAAACAATGTCCAAAATACGATAATGTACATTGATTTCGCTGGTAAAATGCTCACAGCACCTGGTATTCCCAGGCGGTCTCCCATCCAAGTACTAACCAGGCCCGACGTTGCTTAGCTTCCGAGATCAGACGAGATCGGGCGTTCTCAGCGCGGTGTGGCCGTAAGCGAAGACCCGGCAGTCAGCGAGAGCTCTCATGAATAAACGCCTAGAAACTAACTTTGTATAATTCTTTTTTAAGGAAGTAAGGTCGTTATTTCAAACAATGTCCAAAATACGATAATGTACATTGATTTCGCTGGTAAAATGCTCACAGCACCTGGTATTCCCAGGCGGTCTCCCATCCAAGTACTAACCAGGCCCGACGTTGCTTAGCTTCCGAGATCAGACGAGATCGGGCGTTCTCAGCGCGGTGTGGCCGTAAGCGAAGACCCGGCAGTCAGCGAGAGCTCTCATGAATAAACGCCTAGAAACTAACTTTGTATAATTCTTTTTTAAGGAAGTAAGGTCGTTATTTCAAACAATGTCCAAAATACGATAATTTACATTGATTTCGCTGGTAAAATGCTCACAGCACCTGGTATTCCCAGGCTGTCTCCCATCCAAGTACTAACCAGGCCCGACGTTGCTTAGCTTCCGAGATCAGACGAGATCGGGCGTTCTCAGCGCGGTGTGGCCGTAAGCGAAGACCCGGCAGTCAGCGAGAGCTCTCATGAATAAACGCCTAGAAACTAACTTTGTATAATTCTTTTTTAAGGAAGTAAGGTCGTTATTTCAAACAATGTCCAAAATACGATAATTTACATTGATTTCGCTGGTAAAATGCTCACAGCACCTGGTATTCCCAGGCGGTCTCCCATCCAAGTACTAACCAGGCCCGACGTTGCTTAGCTTCCGAGATCAGACGAGATCGGGCGTTCTCAGCGCGGTGTGGCCGTAAGCGAAGACCCGGCAGTCCAGCGAGAGCTCTCATGAATAAACGCCTAGAAACTAACTTTGTATAATTCTTTTTTAAGGAAGTAAGGTCGTTATTTCAAACAATGTCCAAAATACGATAATGTACATTGATTTCGCTGGTAAAATGCTCACAGCACCTGGTATTCCCAGGCGGTCTCCCATCCAAGTACTAACCAGGCCCGACGTTGCTTAGCTTCCGAGATCAGACGAGATCGGGCCGTTCTCAGCGCGGTGTGGCCGTAAGCGAAGACCCGGCAGTCAGCGAGAGCTCTCATGAATAAACGCCTAGAAACTAACTTTGTATAATTCTTTTTTAAGGAAGTAAGGTCGTTATTTCAAACAATGTCCAAAATACGATAATTTACATTGATTTCGCTGGTAAAATGCTCACAGCACCTGGTATTCCCAGGCGGTCTCCCATCCAAGTACTAACCAGGCCCGACGTTGCTTAGCTTCCGAGATCAGACGAGATCGGGCGTTCTCAGCGCGGTGTGGCCGTAAGCGAAGACCCGGCAGTCAGCGAGAGCTCTCATGAATAAACGCCTAGAAACTAACTTTGTATAATTCTTTTTTAAGGAAGTAAGGTCGTTATTTCAAACAATGTCCAAAATACGATAATTTACATTGATTTCGCTGGTAAAATGCTCACAGCACCTGGTATTCCCAGGCGGTCTCCCATCCAAGTACTAACCAGGCCCGACGTTGCTTAGCTTCCGAGATCAGACGAGATCGGGCGTTCTCAGCGCGGTGTGGCCGTAAGCGAAGACCCGGCAGTCAGCGAGAGCTCTCATGAATAAACGCCTAGAAACTAACTTTGTATAATTCTTTTTTAAGGAAGTAAGGTCGTTATTTCAAACAATGTCCAAAATACGATAATTTACATTGATTTCGCTGGTAAAATGCTCACAGCACCTGGTATTCCCAGGCGGTCTCCCCATCCAAGTACTAACCAGGGCCCGACGTTGCTTAGCTTCCGAGATCAGACGAGATCGGGCGTTCTCAGCGCGGTGTGGCCGTAAGCGAAGACCCGGCAGTCAGCGAGAGCTCTCATGAATAAACGCCTAGAAACTAACTTTGTATAATTCTTTTTTAAGGAAGTAAGGTCGTTATTTCAAACAATGTCCAAAATACGATAATTTACATTGATTTCGCTGGTAAAATGCTCACAGCACCTGGTATTCCCAGGCGGTCTCCCATCCAAGTACTAACCAGGCCCGACGTTGCTTAGCTTCCGAGATCAGACGAGATCGGGCGTTCTCAGCGCGGTGTGGCCGTAAGCGAAGACCCGGCAGTCAGCGAGAGCTCTCATGAATAAACGCCTAGAAACTAACTTTGTATAATTCTTTTTTAAGGAAGTAAGGTCGTTATTTCAAACAATGTCCAAAATACGATAATGTACATTGATTTCGCTGGTAAAATGCTCACAGCACCTGGTATTCCCAGGCGGTCTCCCATCCAAGTACTAACCAGGCCCGACGTTGCTTAGCTTCCGAGATCAGACGAGATCGGGCGTTCTCAGCGCGGTGTGGCCGTAAGCGAAGACCCGGCAGTCAGCGAGAGCTCTCATGAATAAACGCCTAGAAACTAACTTTGTATAATTCTTTTTTAAGGAAGTAAGGTCGTTATTTCAAACAATGTCCAAAATACGATAATTTACATTGATTTCGCTGGTAAAATGCTCACAGCACCTGGTATTCCCAGGCGGTCTCCCCATCCAAGTACTAACCAGGCCCGACGTTGCTTAGCTTCCGAGATCAGACGAGATCGGGCGTTCTCAGCGCGGTGTGGCGTAAGCGAAGACCCGGCAGTCAGCGAGAGCTCTCATGAATAAACGCCTAGAAACTAACTTTGTATAATTCTTTTTTAAGGAAGTAAGGTCGTTATTTCAAACAATGTCCAAAATACGATAATGTACATTGATTTCGCTGGTAAAATGCTCACAGCACCTGGTATTCCCAGGCGGTCTCCCATCCAAGTACTAACCAGGCCCGACGTTGCTTAGCTTCCGAGATCAGACGAGATCGGGCGTTCTCAGCGCGGTGTGGCCGTAAGCGAAGACCCGGCAGTCAGCGAGAGCTCTCATGAATAAACGCCTAGAAACTAACTTTGTATAATTCTTTTTTAAGGAAGTAAGGTCGTTATTTCAAACAATGTCCAAAATACGATAATGTACATTGATTTCGCTGGTAAAATGCTCACAGCACCTGGTATTCCCAGGCGGTCTCCCATCCAAGTACTAACCAGGCCCGACGTTGCTTAGCTTCCGAGATCAGACGAGATCGGGCGTTCTCAGCGCGGTGTGGCCGTAAGCGAAGACCCGGCAGTCAGCGAGAGCTCTCATGAATAAACGCCTAGAAACTAACTTTGTATAATTCTTTTTTAAGGAAGTAAGGTCGTTATTTCAAACAATGTCCAAAATACGATAATGTACATTGATTTCGCTGGTAAAATGCTCACAGCACCTGGTATTCCCAGGCGGTCTCCCATCCAAGTACTAACCAGGCCCGACGTTGCTTAGCTTCCGAGATCAGACGAGATCGGGCGTTCTCAGCGCGGTGTGGCCGTAAGCGAAGACCCGGCAGTCAGCGAGAGCTCTCATGAATAAACGCCTAGAAACTAACTTTGTATAATTCTTTTTTAAGGAAGTAAGGTCGTTATTTCAAACAATGTCCAAAATACGATAATTTACATTGATTTCGCTGGTAAAATGCTCACAGCACCTGGTATTCCCAGGCGGTCTCCCATCCAAGTACTAACCAGGCCCGACGTTGCTTAGCTTCCGAGATCAGACGAGATCGGGCGTTCTCAGCGCGGTGTGGCCGTAAGCGAAGACCCGGCAGTCAGCGAGAGCTCTCATGAATAAACGCCTAGAAACTAACTTTGTATAATTCTTTTTTAAGGAAGTAAGGTCGTTATTTCAAACAATGTCCAAAATACGATAATGTACATTGATTTCGCTGGTAAAATGCTCACAGCACCTGGTATTCCCAGGCGGTCTCCCATCCAAGTACTAACCAGGCCCGACGTTGCTTAGCTTCCGAGATCAGACGAGATCGGGCGTTCTCAGCGCGGTGTGGCCGTAAGCGAAGACCCGGCAGTCAGCGAGAGCTCTCATGAATAAACGCCTAGAAACTAACTTTGTATAATTCTTTTTTAAGGAAGTAAGGTCGTTATTTCAAACAATGTCCAAAATACGATAATGTACATTGATTTCGCTGGTAAAATGCTCACAGCACCTGGTATTCCCAGGCGGTCTCCCATCCAAGTACTAACCAGGCCCGACGTTGCTTAGCTTCCGAGATCAGACGAGATCGGGCGTTCTCAGCGCGGTGTGGCCGTAAGCGAAGACCCGGCAGTCAGCGAGAGCTCTCATGAATAAACGCCTAGAAACTAACTTTGTATAATTCTTTTTTAAGGAAGTAAGGTCGTTATTTCAAACAATGTCCAAAATACGATAATTTACATTGATTTCGCTGGTAAAATGCTCACAGCACCTGGTATTCCCAGGCGGTCTCCCATCCAAGTACTAACCAGGCCCGACGTTGCTTAGCTTCCGAGATCAGACGAGATCGGGCGTTCTCAGCGCGGTGTGGCCGTAAGCGAAGACCCGGCAGTCAGCGAGAGCTCTCATGAATAAACGCCTAGAAACTAACTTTGTATAATTCTTTTTTAAGGAAGTAAGGTCGTTATTTCAAACAATGTCCAAAATACGATAATTTACATTGATTTCGCTGGTAAAATGCTCACAGCACCTGGTATTCCCAGGCGGTCTCCCATCCAAGTACTAACCAGGCCCGACGTTGCTTAGCTTCCGAGATCAGACGAGATCGGGCGTTCTCAGCGCGGTGTGGCCGTAAGCGAAGACCCGGCAGTCAGCGAGAGCTCTCATGAATAAACGCCTAGAAACTAACTTTGTATAATTCTTTTTTAAGGAAGTAAGGTCGTTATTTCAAACAATGTCCAAAATACGATAATTTACATTGATTTCGCTGGTAAAATGCTCACAGCACCTGGTATTCCCAGGCGGTCTCCCATCCAAGTACTAACCAGGCCCGACGTTGCTTAGCTTCCGAGATCAGACGAGATCGGGCGTTCTCAGCGCGGTGTGGCCGTAAGCGAAGACCCGGCAGTCAGCGAGAGCTCTCATGAATAAACGCCTAGAAACTAACTTTGTATAATTCTTTTTTAAGGAAGTAAGGTCGTTATTTCAAACAATGTCCAAAATACGATAATGTACATTGATTTCGCTGGTAAAATGCTCACAGCACCTGGTATTCCCAGGCGGTCTCCCATCCAAGTACTAACCAGGCCCGACGTTGCTTAGCTTCCGAGATCAGACGAGATCGGGCGTTCTCAGCGCGGTGTGGCCGTAAGCGAAGACCCGGCAGTCAGCGAGAGCTCTCATGAATAAACGCCTAGAAACTAACTTTGTATAATTCTTTTTTAGGAAGTAAGGTCGTTATTTCAAACAATGTCCAAAATACGATAATGTACATTGATTTCGCTGGTAAAATGCTCACAGCACCTGGTATTCCCAGGCGGTCTCCCATCCAAGTACTAACCAGGCCCGACGTTGCTTAGCTTCCGAGATCAGACGAGATCGGGCGTTCTCAGCGCGGTGTGGCCGTAAGCGAAGACCCGGCAGTCAGCGAGAGCTCTCATGAATAAACGCCTAGAAACTAACTTTGTATAATTCTTTTTTAAGGAAGTAAGGTCGTTATTTCAAACAATGTCCAAAATACGATAATGTACATTGATTTCGCTGGTAAAATGCTCACAGCACCTGGTATTCCCAGGCGGGTCTCCCATCCAAGTACTAACCAGGCCCGACGTTGCTTAGCTTCCGAGATCAGACGAGATCGGGCGTTCTCAGCGCGGTGTGGCCGTAAGCGAAGACC